>NC_068359.1:82165429-82407929 GCF_020536995.1 Dreissena polymorpha
TATTTTTATACGGTGCTATTTTCACGGAGACAATATCGTCCAAAACTTCACTATCTCAATATTCGATAAGAGATGTACTTGTAGTTTTAAGAGTTATGAACCTATTGGTCGTCTTGTTTGAATAAAGGGGGTACTGGTTTTTGATCGTATACGACTTCACTGGCTAAGCCTTGTTTTGCAAGTGCGCGATCCTTATGTTTTCGTACAAACAATTCACGCAATTTTTTTCCCACAGAATCGTGACCGAGTACCTATCAAACAGTGGTGTAGCATGTGACATATTCACGGAGTCGCTGAAGATGTCGCTGCTGCGTGCGATCACTGGCGGAAATGACGTCACACTGCTCTGCATGGCACAGGACATCGTGCAAGAGGTAGGGCGTCGATTAGAACCAACACATTTAAGTCAGATACAGAGAAAAACCGCATTACATTTTGCGGAGCTTCATCGCTTTTAGATACGTGGATTAAAAGGACGTCGCGCAAGATATACAGCGCCATGGATGGGTGTGGAAAGGGGCAACCGACGTACAATAGCGTCTGAGAGATTTTAGAGTGGACGCATAACTTTTATTTTTGTTTCATTCTTTTGAGATACTTTTATTAATATGTGTAAGACATCTCGCAAGAGGTACAAAACTATTTAGTTACCAAGGTGGGGGCGAAAAAAGAGGTATCTTCGTTCGAGACACTTTAGAAACATCGCATTCCTTTTTTTGCTGATTTATTACACAAAATATTATTTGCAGAACATTGTGTAAAATAGTAGGAAGCCATTCCCAGTGGGCATCCAACGTTGAGAGAGTTACCTTAAACGCTCCCCGAGTGGGAATCGAAGCCACCAACTCCCGATCACTAGGCAGATACCTCATCCACTACACCATGGCGACTGTTGAATCTTACAGACAAAAATGTTGACTATTAATTTTGGTTGAAACTTTGAAACTAGATTCTACCATTTTAATGCATAACACAATTTAAAGGGGTGTTTTCACAGATTTTGGCATATTTTGACGTTCGTCATTAAATACTTTATATTGATAAATGTAAACATTGGATCTTAAAAGCTCCAGTAAAAAATCAAGAATAAAATTTAAAAAAGGAAAAAAAAGTAGCAGGTACCAGGGCTCGAACCAGTGACCCCGGAGTCCTGGAGTTAGTCTGAAGTAAAAACGCATTAGCCCTTTCGGTTATTCCGCCGGGTATACATAGGTCAAGTACTTTTATAGGTTATATGAGCAATCTTTATAGTTTTGTAATTTAAACGACAACAATAGAATAATACTGTATCCTCACAAATATCATTACTAAAACGAAAATTTGCGAATCTGAAACAACTTTTTTCAATTTTGTCAATTTACCAAACCGTGAAAAGATCCCTTTAAGCAATATATTTTATCCGGCGATTTTGAGTTAAAGTTTATATTAAGCATCGTAAAGTTTAAGCAACTGATTTGTAAAATTCAAAAAAAAAATCTAAAATGTACAAGAAATCATATGCATGAACTGTATTATTATAAAGTACGATTCCTACTCGGGGAGCGTTTCATTATCCCCTCTGTAGACACCGAGTACTGGTTCTTTCTAGGAAACGGACTCCACAGTGTGCATATCTGCCGATAATACTCAAAAGAGCGGTTGGCAGCAAATAGTTTGTTTATTTTTTATATTATTTAAAAAAAGAAATACATGTACTGTGTTTGAATGCAACCTAAATACAACGTTGCAGCAACGTTGGAAAAAACGTTGAAGCAACGTTGGAAAACAAAAACGTCGGGAAAACTTTCATATAGACCATTGGTACAACCAAATTGCAACGTTCGAATGCAACCTAAATACAACGTTGCAGCAACGTTGGATATTGTGACAACCAAACTGCAACGCTTGAATGCAACCTAAATACAACTTTGCAGCAACGTTGGAAAAAAAACGTTGCAGCAATGTTGGAAAAAACGTCGGGAAAACTTTCATATAGACCATTGGTACAACCAAACTGCAACGTTCGAATGCAACATAAATACAACGTTGCAGCAACGTTGGATATTGTGACAACCAAATTGCAACGTTTGAATGCAACCTAAATACAACGTTGCAGCAACGTTGGAAAAAAACGTTGCAGTAACGTTGGAAAAAAAAACGTCGGGAAAACTTTCATATAGACCATTGGTACAACCAAATTGCAACGTTTGATGAAACGTCCGGGCAATGTTTTGTATGCAACTTTGTGGCAACGTGCGGTAATGCTGCAACGTTGTATTTAAGTTGCATTCGAACGTTGCAGCAACGCTGGATGCCCACTGGGAAACTGCAACGTTAGAATTCAGCCTAAATACAACGTTGCAGCAACGTTGGAAAAAATAACGTCGGGAAAACTTTCATATACACCATTGTGACAACGAAACTGCAACGTTTGATGAAACGTCCGGGCAATGTTTTGTATGCAACGTTGTGGCAACGTTCGGTAATGGTTGCCGACGTTGCGACCTAAATATTACGTTGCAGCAACGTTCGCACAACGTTTGAAACCCACTGGGTTGGTGTTGGTATAAACAGATTTAAGTTGCTGAGAAACACGAGATTGGTCTCATCGCATTGTTTCACGGTCTAATTGGCAAATTTCTTGCATAACAACTTTTAAGACCTGCATTCTGAAAATACATGTCTCGTCTAGTAATTTTGTTATGACTTGCTCGTTTATATATACATGCATATTGTTAATTTTGTTATGCCCCCTTTTAAAGACGTGGAGTTGAACTGAGTTGCATTTTTCAGTCAATCGGTCGCTCTGTGTGTTTGTCGGTCGGTATACATTTCGTTTCTTCGCCATATCTAGAGAATGCCTTTACCTTCAATCATGCACAGTGGTATACTGGTTTATTTGGTGATTAAAAACCATTTTTGATGTCAACAGGTTAAAGGTCACTTGTTATTAGTTTTTTCCCCTAAAATTTGTTTGCATAACGTATCTTGAGAATGCTGTGATCGAAGATCAGGAAACTCTTTAAAGTGCTTATTTCTGAGAAAAGGAAGACACTTTATGATTCTAAGGTCACTAGGTCAAAGGTCACGGTCACATGGTCTTGTTACAGACAATTCGTTTTTGAATCAGTGTTAGAAAGCTTAGAACTGCGATCATGCACATTTATAAAGTGGTTGCATGGCAGAAAGAGAAGACGCATTTTGATTTTGAGGTCACAATGTCAAAAATCAAGGTCAAGTGAGCTTGCATTAATAAGTTGGTCTCTTCATGATATCTCGTAAATGCCCTGTCCTCAGATCATCTATATTATCATGCTGGTTACTTTGGAGGAAATAAATGGCCTAGTTTGATTTTGTAACAGGTAAAATGTCCAAAGGATTTTATTAGAAAATGTGTTTCCACTAGGTAACTTGACAGCTCTGATCTACGCTCATGTATATTGCTTAAGTTATTATTTGGGTGGAACGTAAGACGACTTTTACCCCATTTTTGCCTAGTGGAATCTCCAATCCTTCAAGTTGGATCAATTTATTTCTAAAATTAGGGATGTCTAGTATACTTCTTTCTATATACAGAATATTTCTTACAAACTTAAGCAAACAGCGCAGACCCTAATGAGACGCCGCATAATGCGGCGTCTCATCTAGGTCTACGCTGTTTGCCAATGCCTTTTTTCTAGACGCTAGGCATAAATGGGTTAAGAGGTCATCCGGTCAGAGGCCGTGGTCAAAGGTGCTTCTATTATTTCTCCCGTAAACTATCTTGACAATTTTGATCATATACATTGCCCTGCTGGTTAGTCTTCAAACAATTACTCTATGATTTTAAGCTCAAGAGATCCAAGGTCAAGGTCTCAGGGGTGACTTTGCTGCATGTCGGCGGAATATGCTTTAAACGCATCTCTTTTTAATGCATACTTTGGTAAAGAATCAACATTTTCAATTTTTTTTTACTATTGATCAAATAATATATTGATTTTTACATGAAACTATTCGCTGACCGGTATGATATAAATTGTCTTTAAGAACGTTGGTGATAAGGTCTCGTGTTAAAAATCCATGTAGTTTTCGTGTGCATTGCAGACCCTATGGGAGCCGTTAAAACTGTACATTCAAGACGAACGTCGACTTTTCCTCAAACAAGTTGTAAGTTGTTTTTATTGTTTTTCCTCTTTACTGTGTATTTACATTGGCAAGCGACAAACAATCATGACGAAAATCAATACAATAACTTCTATTAAAAACGTCTCCAATTTATGTATAAGAGTTTTAAATATAGTTGGAAATGCTTGAATTTTATCAGCAACTGATAGTGAAATAAACATCATAGAATTATGAACCGATTCTTTTTGTTATGTATTTCTAGCTATTTCAACTGGTGAATTATCTTCATTGCTTCTCTTTTGAACAGTCAACAAACATATTGAGTATAGTATTAATGCAATGTTGTCACTCCTTAATTTCGTATACTAGTATTTAATTTACATATCAAATTTATTGCACACGCTAATCAGGCTCGACGCTTTCCTCTTTTTATGTATTTTTCGTTTATATGAAGTCTCTTCGTAGCGAAATTCAGTTTAGGTGGAAAGTGTCCTCCATTATTAGTCTGTGTGGACTGCACAGGCTAATATGGGACGATACTTTACGCACGTGCATGAGTCAAGGTTTCTCAGAGCGGGGTTCATATTGTTTTCTTCAGAGAGGCGAGCGTTACCAGCTCAGTCGTCGACGCAGACGACAGGTTGATATGGGAAACTCACGGTCCAAATCTGCACTTGAAAAGGAGAACGTCGACCCATTCTTCTTCTTCCAATGCCAAACTCACTCGGCGGGATCGACTCGGACCGGAAGTTCCTATTTAGCGTCGCCGACGTTTCGCTTTGGTTCCGCTACGTCGCGTCCGGCCACCTCGTACAACGTGTGCATCAGCGAGGAGCAGCTGTGGAAAGCCATGGAGCTGGCCGTGCTTTGCTGTGAATATGGTAAACTATTGAAGTTAATCCAGTTTTTGCAGTCTGACGTTTCTGGCCTGGGGCGTAGCCCTAAGCCATACCAATGATACACATTTCTGAGACAGTCAGAATTGGCTGGCTTCCAAAACCCACGAACGAATGAATTCCCAAAAGTCTGATTTACCACTTGGCGGTAATTCATGCGCAATCAAAGAAGTTCTTCGCAGATCTCAATAACCCGACTTGTAAATACAGAACATCACTATATAACATGACAGTGTCATAAAACGTGTAAAAAATAGTATTGAAGCAAAATTGCTAAGCATTGGTTACGACATTTTTGTTTACTGTTTTACACAATCGGTACACCGTTCTTTATCAGGGTTAAGGCCCAGTCTCACTATGATGCCGGCGGAGCCCCTTTGCGTGATCCGGGATCTACCGGGATGAACCGGGGTTCTACCGGGATGAACCGGGGCTCCATCGGGGACGACCGGGATGAACCGGGGAAAACCGGGGCTCCACCGGGAAAGTAATAAAATGTTTAATACCTCCGGGATTAACCGGGAGTCACAGGGAAGGACCGGCAACGATCGGCGCGGCAACGGGAACAACCGGGACGGCACCGTAGCTACACCGTGGCCCATACAGACCCCGGCAGAGCTACGGCAACGCCCCGGTGAATGCCGTTAGAGTCCCGGTATAGCTACGGTATATAAGAAACAAGCCCTCTGCCGGAACGCCACCGGCATTCACCGGGGCTCCGCCGGGGCATTGCCGGCGACGACCGGGGTAAAACCGGGGCGTTGCCGTAGCTCTGCCATGGTCTGAGGCCAGTTCAGACACGGTGAGTTCCGGCGGTGTTACGGTATACCGGGGCTCTGCCGGCTTTCACCGGGGCACAACCGGCGACAACCGGGGCTTCACCGGTATAAACCGTAGCCAGTCCGGGTTAACCGGGAATCTGCCGGGCTGTTGACCGGCTTCAACCGGGGCGGCACCGGAAAATAGTGTGACTGCGTTAAAAAAAATCTATGAATCATCCCGGTACTTGCCGGTCGACCGGCATTAGCAAACCGGGATGGACCGGGACTCTGCCGGCAAAAGTGAGACTTGGGCTTAAGTGGATTTTCTTTTGTATACACATTACAAAGGAAGTATGAGTGTTTTTCTGATCTGTTAATTATGTCATAGAAAGCTATTTTAGGCAATTGAAAGTGATTTTTTTGACGCCAACAATAACAGTTTTTTTGCGGCCATGTTTTTGTTGTATATCTTCAACGCCTATGTAGACGAACCTCTACCAGATCTGAAGAGTTGAACAAAAGGTTATCGTTCCCACAACCAGTATCGTATTGTCCTCCACCGTCTATGTACACTGTAGTTTATGCACAACTATTGTCTTGTCTTACAGTCTCTGAGCTTCAGCACTCAACCGCTAGGGTCAATCCGTATAAATTCGGACAAAGGGAGAAATTCGGACAAAACATCGTACATGCATTTTACGTCGCACTAAACCTAGCCCCAGGCCTACAGCGCTTTGATTAAATAATGTTCTTTTAATGTTTTTTTTTAGTGTTTTCAATTTGTTCGTTGTAAAAACGATACGCCTTGCGTATCTGACATATATGTGTAATGACGTGTTACAGTACTGCCGTCTGACATCAAAATGCGTTTCTTGATCAATGCGTCCGATCAATATCATGTTTCCATTTACCCTTTGCATGCTGGGAAATGTGTCGTCTGCTAAAATGTCGTCTGCTAAATTTCTAAAATTAGCATTTTCTTCGATTTGTTTTTCAAAGAATACTTTCAGAATAGCAAACAGTTTGGATCCTGATGAGACGCCACGTTCTGTGGCGTCTCATCTGGATCCAAACTGTTTGCAAAGGCCTTCAAAATTTGGTTCCAGCACTGAAAGAATTTAAGTTCACATTCTTCCCCAGACACACCGGACTAGCGTTACTATTGCGTGCATAGGGCGACCCAGGACGCGGTAGGATTGCTGTGGACGCTGTTTGTTTTTTTCGTGAGAACGCCTGGAGAAGGCGTCCACTGCCAATGGCGTCAATTGTGGCGACCTGGCGGCTACTTCATGTGACATGTTTAAATTAAACGACGAGATTCTTCGTTTTTTACAGCATCCTGGCTATTACATTGCAGGATAGCTTATTTGACGTCATAGACTCAACGCAGTTCTTATGCTAAGGTCATAGTTGTGTCGTATTAGACACGCCAGGCATGTAGCGTGGTCGCCGCAAATCAAATAAGTCATAATGCATGAACCCCGGGCGAAATGCTCGATGGTACTTGGATGTCTTTGAAAAAAACAAACATTGGCGTTCTTTCTATGACTATCGGCGATTTCCATATACCTTACTTTTAAGTGAGGCGCTATTTCGGTTTTGATGGGCTTAGTATACATGCGTTCGCTGACTTTTATGCGCAGGTTTGCATGTGTGTCGTTACAGTATCGTATTAAACCATTTTTGCCTAGTGGACTCTCCCATTCTTCTAAATTGGATCAAATTATTTCCAAAATTAGGGATGTCTAGTTTATTTATTTCCATATTTAGAATATTTCTTACATAAATTCCTTAAAGCAAACAGATCAGAACCTGATGAGTATGATGCGGCGTCTCATCTGGGTCTTCGCTGTTTTCCAAGGACTTTTTTCTAAGCTAGGCATACATGGGTTAATGTTTGAAGATATAGAGATAAGGACGCCTCCTATTTCCCACTGTGTTCTCCAGGAACGCCCATGATGGTTCCCCAGAGCCTCCCCAGCGTCGAATCGCTGCCGGATATCCTGTACAGCGACCACGGCAGCATGTACATCAGCCGCGTACCAGCCGTCAGAAATGGTAGTGCAATGATATGAGCCGAGTTCTAGAAAAACTGGACCTTGTTCTGAGAAAACTGGGCTTAATGCATGTGCGTAAAGTGTCATCCCAGACAAGACTGTGCAGTCCGCACAGGCTAATCAGGGACGACACTTTCCGCCTTAACTTGATTTTCGAAAAGGACGGACTTCCTTGAAACTAAAAATTACCATAAAAACAGAAAGTGTCGTCCCTGATTAGCCTGTGCGGACTGGACAGGCTAATCTGGGACGATACATTACGCACATGCATTAAGCCCAGTTTTTTTTCAGAACGCGGCTCAAATGGGTTCAATGCACGTGCGTAAAGTGTCAACCCAGTTTAGCCTGTGCAATCCGCCCAGGCTAATCAGGGTCGACAATGTCAGCGTTTATGGTATGTATAGTTTGCAAGAAGTATCCTTTTAGTGGCAATTTAGTTTGCTAATTGGCGGAAAGTGTCGTCTGCAGAGGCTAATCTGGAACGACACTTTACGCACATGCATTAAGCCCAGGTTTTCCATACCGATGCTCATATTATTAGAAAATAATTAGTTATGGTTTCTACAGTGTTTTGGAAGTACATGTAATTTTTAAGCGTCTTTATTTGTTTCACCTTTTTGTGTTAGGAGCAGAAATAAATAACGCCATTTAGATTGTAACGATTATATCGCATTATTCTTTAGTATGCGGACTGCATACTATTAAAGAAGTTACACGTATAATAATATTGGAACAGGATTTGATGCTTTCAAATGTGTCAAAGTTAGGTTAATTCAATAACTGTCGATAACTGTAACATTTGATCTAATATACGATAATTGCTATTTCAGTGCTAACTGTTTTGTGATGTTTCATAGGGACTTTTGTTTCATGATCTTGTTGTCATCTACACATGTTTAGATATGTTGTAACTGTTGTTGTGTAAACGAAAAAATAAATCTAACTTTATTATTAGTTACACGGCTTATAACTAAGCCCGAACTATGTGGTAGAGGATCAGTGATGTTATATTGTGCGAAAGCGTTGCCAAGGGCCACACCCATAACTCTGCCTAAGAAAATATTAGCCACTTACATTCTTTTATAGTTTTGTCCTTGTCAGTGTTCACAAATTGGTATATAACATAAGGTAAATTTACAATTCACGATAATCGTAATTTTAAATAAAACTGCAAAATAACAGGCAAACAACATTTTTAGAAGCTTTATGGACCTAATATTTTTCTTAAGTGTATAACATTTCGTCTGTGCGTGTTTTTTCTCCAAGAATTTCTACACGCGCTATTCCACAAGCCGACGATTAACATAGAAACCATCAAAGTGTCTCGACATGTCATCTTCGACAAAGTAGACACAAAGCAACTGAAGACCGCCGAGAAAAAGGAGGAGAATCTGCCGAAAATCAACCACCGAATGGTCTTGAGGCGCTGCGGGGTGATGCTCGATAGACCCACACGGCCTAAGTAGATATCTTCAGTCGATTGCTTTTCTTTTTAGGAAATTGAGCCTTGTTCTTGGAAAACAGGGCTTAACCCTTTGCATGCTGGGAAATTTGTCGTCTGCTAAAATGTCGTCTGCTGAATTTCTAAATTAGCATTTTCTTCGATTTTTTTTCAAAGAATATTATCAGAATAGCAAACAGTTTGGATCCTGATGAGACGCCACGTTTTGTGGCGTCTCATCTGGATCCAACCTGATTGCAAAGGCCTTCAAAATTCGGTTCCCGCACTGAAAGGGTTAAAGCCTCTATAACGCTCAAAATCAACGAAAATTTCGTTAAGTATTTCGTAACATAAAGTTAACACCTAAACAATCAGTGTTCCTTATAGCAATAGCCACAATTTCAACGCTAGATGTGGTATGATTACATAGATTTTTGTAGATACAAAATGCTCGTTTTTATTTAGTTGTGACACAATTAATTCCATTTTAATTTCCCGCGAATATATAAATTTATACGACACACGAACACTTAAATCGTACTATGCTAGTGTTTATGTGTCGTACGAATATCGTTGCGGGAAATTAAAATGGAATTGAATATGCAAAACAATAATAAAAACGAGCATTTTATATCTACGAACATCTATTTGACCAGACCACATCTGGCGTTGAAATTTTGGCAATTGCCATAAGGAACATTGATTTTTAATTGTTTAACTTTATTTCACGAAATATTGAACGAATTTTTCGTTGATGTTGAGTAGTAATGGGGCTTTTACGCATGTGCGTAAAGTGTCGTTAAGGCTAATTAGGGGCGAGACTTTCCGCTCAGACTGGATTTTCGTTTAGAAGAGACTGCCTTTAACAAAAAAAAAAATAATAGAAGCGGAAAATGTCGTCCCTGGTTAACCCGTGAAAACTAAACAGGCTAATCTGGGACTACGTTTTATGCATATGGATTATGCCCCGTTTTTCCAGTGTAAGCGAGCGTAAGGATGTAGTTTTAAAAGGATTTTGGCAAACAATGATTTTGTATCTGAGTGGGTCACACAATTAAAATCAGAGGGTAGTGCTTATCCGCTCGAACTTTTTGACTGAGAACTTGTGTGTATGAACACATATAAACCAAAGTGTTTACAGCGTTTGGATCGCACATATGACCTTACAAATCTCGATGAAAGACTAAATATAAGACTAATTATATAAAAACATGTCCGTTAAATCATAGTTACGCAAAAATAACGTGCATTCAAGCCGAATCAATGTTTTGACCTTAATTTCAGATCCTTTGTGGAAGTTCTTACTACGCCTCAGCATTTTGACTTTTTCAAGCGTTTCATGATGGTGCATAAGATGCCGTTACCCATCGCATTCTGGCGCGCAGTCGAGGATCTTAGGGACCTCACTAACGCGAAAACACGTCAGATCCGAGTGACTCAGATCGTTAGGAAATTCTTTGGGAGATACTCAAAAAACGGTAGGTACTTGAATTATGTGTACTCGCAATACGGTAGATATAAAACTTGCGTGCTAAAATACGTAAGGTATGCGATTATTGTGCTGGAAATACGTTAGGTATGAAATATGTGTACTCGAAATACGGTAGGATTGACATATGTATGCTCGAAATATGGTAGGTATGAGATATGTGTGCTCGAATTCGGTAGGTATGAGATATATGTGCTCGAAATACGGTAGGAATGAGATATATGTACTCGAAATACGGTAGGTATGAGATATGTGTACTCGAAATACGGTAGGTATGAGATATTTGTACTCGAAATACGGTAATTATGAGATATGTGTGCTCGAAATACGGTAGATAATAATGAGATATGTGTACTCGAAATACGGTAGGTATGAAATATAAGTTCTCGAAAAAAACGGTAGGTAGGAGATATGTGTACTCGAAATACGGTTGTTTTTAGATATGTGTACTCGAAATACGGTAGGAATGCGATATGTGTACTCGAAATACGGTAGGTATGAGATATGTGTACTCGAAATACGGTAGGTATGAGATATTTGTACTCGAAATACGGTAGGTATGAGATATGCGTATTCGAAATACGGTAGGTATGAGATATGTGTACTCGAAATACGGTAGGTATGAAATATGTGTTCTCGAAAAACGGTAGGTATGAGTTATGGGTACTCGAAATACGGTAGTCCTGAGATATGTGTACTCGAAATACGGTTGGATTGAGATATGTGTTCTCGAAATACGATAGGTATGGGATATGTGTACACGAAATACGGTAGGTATGAGATGTTTATTTGAAATGCGGTTGGTATGAGATATGTGTACTCGAAATACGGTAGGTATGAGCTATGTACATTTGAAATATGGAAGGTATGAGATATGTTTATTCAAAATACGGTAGGTATTAGATATGTGTATTTGAAATACGGTTGGTATGAGATATGTGTACTCGAATTACGGAAGCCACGAGATATGTGTGCCTTAAATACGGTAAGAATGGTATTTGTTTATTTGAAATACGGAATATATCAGATATGTGTTTTCAAAATACGGAAGGTATGAGATATGTCTCCTCGAAATACGGTAGGTATGGGATATCTGAATTTGAAATACTGTTGGTATGATATATTTGTACTCGAAATACGGTTGGTATGAGTGTTTGAAATACGGTTGGTATGAGATACTCGAAATATGGAATGTATGTGATATGTGTAATCGGAATGCGGCATCTGCGTATTCAAATATGGTCTTTATGAGTTATATGTATTCAAAATGCGGAATGTAAAACACATGTGTAATCGAAATACGGGAGTTATGAAATATGAATGTTCGAAATACGGAAGATATGTTAAAGTACTGTCCGCATGCTCCATGTTTAGATTGTCCTTTTACCCGTGCGCTCGAAATACGGGACATTTGTTTCAATAGTAAATTGGTACGGAGGTGAAAAAAACGTTACGCCAAATTTGTTAAATGGTAAGTACGTCCATACACTCATTTTGCGAATGATATGTTTTTAAATTTAAATGGTAATTCTGTCCAATTATTCAGTTTTCTTGTATGTAGGGTTCCTTGTGGACCGTACATGGTTCTTTGTATACTCCTGCAGACGTTCCGTTTGTACAATTCAATGATTCCGTGTCCCCGTGAAAACCATACGCATAATACCGGTACATGGAATCCGCGAATTTATTTTAATTCATAGGACGATCGTATTATAACATTGTGTCCCACCACCTGACGATTTGTCTCGCACGGTTCCATGCTACTCGTCGAAACTTCAGTGTCACAGTTCAAGGTCAAAGGTCACAACATGTTGTTTTCGTTGAGTTGCGTTTTTTGTATTCCTTTGTACATTTGTGTGTGTGTGAAATGACCTTTGGATTATATTTCGTTATGATCATATAGCGTGTCGCGTACCACTATCATGCTTCTAGGTGAAAGGTCAATATCACAACTCAAGGTGAAAGGTCACGAGTTCTTAATTTCATTCGGTAACCTTGTGAATTTAATGCCTGTGAGGGTATAACTATTATTTTTGATTAGCATTCAAATTACCAGGCGATGAGTCGATTGGTCACTCCCGCGTTCATTAATGAAAGATCAAGGTCTTTACATACGACGGGGCTCAATGCATATAAATTAAGTGTCGTTCCAGACTAGCCTGTGCACTTACCACAGGCTAATCAGGAACGACACTTTCTAATTTAATGGAATTTTCTTTTATGGAAGGCTTTTAAAAATAAAAATCCAGTTTAGGGGGCATATTGTCGTTCGTTATTAGTCAATGCAAATTTGCACATGCGAATCTGGGACGTCACGCCGTGCACATGCATTAAGCCCCTTTTTCCAAGAGCCGCGTATGTATGGATTCTGAGTTTGCAACGTAGTTCAATGATCTGCACAGACATTAACCCATTTATGCTAAGCGTCTAGAAAAAATACCTTGGCAAAAAACGCATCATGCGGCGTCTCATCTAGTTCTGCACTATTTGCTTAAATGAATTTCTATAAGAAATATTCTACATATAGAAATCAATATACTAGACATCCTTAATTTTGGAAATAAACTGATCCAATTTCTAAGGATAGGAGAGTCCACTAGGCATTGGTTAATTGAACACTTTACAGGAGATCTGTTGGACTGTGACGAAGACATCATCCGTCAGATTCCCAACATGGACAAGGTCACCCCCGGGATCCTGATCTGCGCGCAGGCCGCCGTCTACCGGTCCATGGAGCGGAACTGGTACGTAGGACACCGCAGTCGAGTGAATGATTCCCAAGGCTCGTATTCACAAACTCATTCGAAGATTCAAGAATAGACTTTGAACCAAGAAAAATACATCCAGCGTTTGAACAGATTCAGGCTGCCGCTTTAAAAGAATGTTTTACATAAAGGATGATGTATATAGAGGCTGTACATGCAAAATTTGACTCAAAATTAAAGCTGCTTTTGAATATTCCAATTTAAAGCGGGACTGCACGATTTTGTCAAATATTTGTGCATTTATATAAAATTTGTAAAAAACACTTTTTATACATATATTTCAATAAAAATTAAAATAAAAGTTAAGAAGAACATGTGTCGAAAAATGGGAAATAAGCCAGATATTTAATTCTGAAATCGAAAATGTCTGTACAGTCGAATTCACCAGTATGTATATCATGCATGTACGATATGCATCTTAATTTTGTTTTACGGAGCATTTTATTTTCCTGCAACGATATCTATTCATACGACACACGAAAACTAACTCCAATCCTAATAAAATGCTTCGGTTATTGTAGTATAATATGTACGAAATATCTTCGTCACAATCGGCTCGGGGCGCTAATTTGTCTTTGCTGAATTTTATGAAATTCGTCTTCAATGTATAATATTTCATGCCTATTTTGTGTTATTATTACATATTTGTATCAATATTTTATCAACAATTTAACACATATAAAAATCGTGCAGTCCCGCTTAAAAGAATATTCTTTATTCTTAGATGAATGTCTCAGAGGTTGATTATGTTAACAACATAGTTTTCTTCCTTTTCTCGACAGAAATAGCATAAACACAATAACATTAAGTATTTTGCTTTGGTCAGTGTGCGAGTTGCACAACTACATGGGACATTATAGCGAGTGATAATTAAATTGTATTTATATTGCAAATGTTAGCGCGTTTCTTTACAAATGACGTTGCAATAACACTTCAACAACACACGCGTTTAAACGTGATGCTCACATAAATACAGTCACAGTCTGTGAGCGTTTTTCGGTATCCAAACAGGGTAAAACCGTTCTACGTTTACCCATTTATGCCTAGCGTCTAGAAAAAAGGCCTTGCCAAACAGAGCAGACACAGATGAGACGCCGCATGATGCTTAAAGGAATTTCTGTGAGAAATATTCTAAATATAGAAATAAATATACTAGACATCCCTAATTTTGGAAATAAATTGATCCAATTTAGAAGGATGGGAAAGGAGAGTCCACTAGGCATAAATGGGTTAATAGGTCGCCGTGGCATACTGTGAATGATGTCCGCTAAGAGACCCGCAGGTCACGGGTTTGATCGACCAACGTCGGAGTACTCCCTATATCTCCCCTATAGACACTAAATACTGGTTTTACCCAGGAAACGAACTCGAGAGCGTTCCAATAAGTCTTTGGCTTTCAATGTAATCGAGCAGGTCAATAAATAGGTTTTAAGATTAAATAAAACTAATTTGTATGAAACACATACGCAATCACAGTCGATGTGCGGTTGCAGGTACCCACTGTACGTGGAGACGTTCCCCCCGGAGACGGAGCCGTCCGTGGTCAGCCTGATAAGCTCCACCCCTCTCACCCCAACCACCGCGGACACGCCCATTGACTTCGCCGACATCGTCATTAAGTCCAGAAACAGAAAAAGGAAGGGCGTGTGGAAGAACAAAACGGTATACACAGGCTCGACTGGTCATTTTTTTCGCCTCAGGTACTACTTAAAAGTACCCTGAGGGAGGAGGATATTCTTAAAGACACCCGGGCATACTCAGGGGCGTTTTTAGTATACTTGCCGTTCCCCGGATACTTTGAAGTGTATTTTAGAGCCCCCGTGTATTTTAAGTAGTACCTGAGCCGACAATGACCATTTGATCTACAAGGTTACTCTTATGCCACATTGAACGTTGACCATTTAGTATTATTATGAAGATCATGTACGGTAAATGTCTTTTAGAATTAAAATTTGTCCAACAAGTTGGACAAACGTTTGCATGGAACTGCTGGCAAATGAACAATGCATGTGCGTGTTAAAGGCAAAAACCATACAATTAGAGGTTACAAACTACACGCGCAAACAGCTGATCTTGCATGATCTTTCATGTACGCGTAATACAAAAATTAAATAACCTACAATTAAAAAAGGCGTACACATTATTATCCACGCCGCTGCAACCATCGCGCAGAGATTGGACTGGTTCCGAGATTAGCTTGTTCAAAGTCCTGCCGTTTTAACAAACCACGTGATGATAGCCGAGCCACGTGGAACAATAATTGTCCCATTTTCGGCGTTGCTGTATTAAGCCAGCTTTTCACCTAACCTGAACTTTGTAAGTGTCCAATAAAATTCAAATAAAATTTCCCGCGGCTAGGTACGAATGAATACACTTCATTTATTCCATTGGCTGATTTGAGTATACCACCAGAACATTGGAAACATATCTGCGTCTTTGTAACACGGTTCTACTGCGTGAAACAATTTTATCTTTAATGAAAAGGGTTAATAGATAGAACAGTTTTACACTCAATTCTTGACATCAATACAGTTTGTGCGTGCACCTTTTATTTTCATAGAATTTCCAGCGCAAAAGCGTTTATACTTAAAGGCTATGTTCTCATATAAGTACTTACTTCCATATTCCTGTCAACATTTAAACATGTAAAGCGAGGCCTCACTTTAATGGATTGCATTTCAACCCGCGAGGTATCGAGTTTATTTACAGGTCATCACCGGAGTTCGCGGCCAGTAAAATAATCGTTATATAATACAGACGCTATCCGTGAACTAGGTGACCTGGACTTTTCTTTAGACCAGAAATATGTTAAATGAAGATATTCAGCAATATAATGATGGTATGTCAATAATAGATTCTTAATGTGTTTTCAACAATACAATGATAAATATTAATTTTTATTAATTTAACAATAATTTTTCCACCATATTGACTAATGTACATGTATATTGCATGAGCGCGATGATTCTCGATACTGTGAATAATCGAATCAAATGGCAATGCCCGACAAACCACTTAAACAGGTTTGTTCGAAGAACGCGCCTATAAATACGGATACTTCTCGTGTGGCCGGTTGACTCTTATGTTTAAATTTCACTTCCATTCTTCTTTTGGTTTTCTGTTTTGTTTCTATAGGTTTATGACCAGCAATATGTAATAATGTAAAATAGGCCGCGAAAACTCCGCGTGACATTCCGTACTGCGTGTGATGCAGCTAAAAACTCTACAGAAAAAGACAGTCGCTATACTTGATCTCATTCATTGAACTATCAACGCCGTATATCGTTTTTAAAGATATTTCTTGTTATTTTTATTTTTATTTTTTAATTTAGGTAATTTATTTTGTTTATAATGAACCTAAACTTATACACTATTTTCAAAATATGAAAGCAAATGAATACTTTAAATATTATAATACAAAAACGGAAAATAAATAAAATCCTTTCAGATTTGGAAGGATTTTCTTGTGATAGCAGTGGTTACCCGCAGTTGCCGTGGGGAGATAACCGCTGCCTGAAGTTTGATGCCATTGGTACTGTTAGACGCCATTAATTTACCACGTTACTCGGCTATCATCACGTGGTTGGTTATAATGGCAGGAATTTGATATAGAAACATGCTCAGAACCAGTCAAATCTCTGCGCGAATGTCGGTCGTTAGAAACTAGTTGCACAATTGTTTTTAACGTCACCAAAGCACGTGCTATCGTATTTCTTCAGGTTATGGTGTTGAAGAACTTACTGCGTGCCTTGGTGGAGTTTAACCGTGCTGTAAGCGGTAAGACGGAGTCCCAGCTCCTAGAAATCTTCATGAAATGCGAGGTAGAGAAAGGCAAATCTAGCCAAGCTATGGACCAGTTAAGTAAGTACCGAAATATATGTACGAAATGAGTGTAAATGTATATATTAACCCATTTATGCCTAGTGGACTCTCCCATCCTTCTAAATTGGATCAATTTATTTCTAAAATTAGGTATTTCTAATATACTTATTTTTATATTTAGAATATTTCGTACAGAAATTCCTTTACGCAAACAGCGCAGACCCTGATTAGACGCCGCATTATGCGGCGTCTCATCTGGGTCTACACTGTTTGCCAAGGCCATTTTCTAGACGCTAGGCATAAATGGGTTAATACAGGTAATTAAATCTATGTCGCCCTACATCTACAGAAATACCAATTAATACTTTATAGCTATTTAATTATCAATCATACATTGTATGCCCGACTTTCAGAGGACATATTTTGATTGGTACTTGTCCGTCAGTCCGTCGGATTTTGCGTAGTTTTGCTAGTTATATTCACCAGCAAATGAGCATAGCTCTGTGAAAAAGGGGTTGAATGCATGTGCGTAAAGTTTCGTCCCAGATTAGCCTGCGCAGTCCGCACAGGCCAATCCGGGACGACACTTTCCGCCTTTAAGGACTATTTCGTTAAAAGCAAGTTTCTTCTTAACGAAAATCCAGTTAAGGTGGAATGCTTCGTCCCTGATAAGTATTAAGGTCCCTTTTCCCAGACCGAGTCTCATATATATTGTGCCAATCATGCTGGCAGTGTACATAACCTATGATTAAAGAGCCTTTTTACGTTTTTGTAAATTGACAAAAGAAATAAAGGTTTCTGATTCGCAAATTTTCGTTGTAGTTATGATATTGGTGAGGAAACAGTTAAACTGAACATTTACCATGCTCTAAAATATCCATTATATGCATCTTTTTTACGATTTAAAAACTTGAAAATTATAAAGCGTTACAACGCGAAACGATTGAATAATTTGGAGGGTTCTGTTGTTGTCGTTGTATTGTGTGATACTACGAGGATTGCTTATATAAAGTATAAAATACATCATTCATTGTATGAGCACGGATGGCCCAGTGGTCTAAGCGATAGACTTTTACTCCAGTGGTCAGTGGTTCGAGCCCAGTTGAGGGTTGCATTTTTTTCTTTCTTTAATTGTATTCTTGTATTTTTTACTGGAGCTATTTATATCCAAGGTTTACATTTATCTATAAAAAGCATTTAATTGCAAGCTTCAATACAGTAACATGCCAAAGTCTGTGAAAAAGTCCCTTTAATGTTAATGTCCCTCTCATACTTGTACAAGTGTTGTATTGCGTACAAACCGCCTCTTTGCAGACCATCTGCACAATCTTGAGAAACACATCATGTCCAGTATTGGAGCGAACGTCCAGATGCGCGTTGTCATTAGAAACCGACTGGTCATCCTCAACCGACTTCCGAACGATCTTAGGTTCTGGATCGAAGTCAACAAGTAAGTGTCTTTTATACCTAGTGGACTCTCCCATCCTGCTAAATTGAATCAATTTATTTCCAAAATTAGGGATATCTAGTATATTTATTTCTATTTAAAATATTTATTACAGAAATTCCTTTAAGCAAACAGCGCAGACCCTGATGAGACGCCGCATCATGCGGCGTCTCATCTGGGTCTACGCTGTTTGCCAAGGCATTTTTTCTAGACGCTAGGCATAAATGGGTTAACGAGGAAATGGAAATTTGAGCATTATTTTCATGTTTTGCCTAAATAAAAACACGCCGCTCGTAATTTTATATCTTACATACTGTTCGTTGATCTTAACCGTATTGTGTTGAAATATAGTTCTCATTTCAAAAGAAAACAAGGCCTCTCAGAAGATCTGACATACGTTTCCGAAGTATAATGTTTGTTAGAACGGAAGCAATTTATTGACAATTAACGGTAAAACGTTAAAACTGAAAAAAAACAACAACAAATCCGATAATATCATTAATAACATATTCCCCTACAAACATAATAGTAATACAAGACACATCCAATTGTCATAATGGGACTGTTAATAAAAACTTATGCTATTTTCACTGAGTCATTAAAATTAAAAGAATGGAAATTAAACATTTATGTATTTTGACCTTTAAGCTTTAACTATGACGTGCCTTTTTACCGTAGAATGATATGAATTTTACATGACGCATCATCTGGAAAGAGGCATTAATAATCCGACGTAACATTAACAATCATCGGACATTGAAAAGTTAGATAGCAAAAATAAAAATACGCGAACTTTGACTTTGACCTATGATATTGACCCTTCAACGACGAGCATGGGCGTTGCACGCTACATAATGTCTGGGTGTGGAAAATGCTTGTACAATTTACAGAGCGGACACTCAATTTTATAACGTTGACATTGAATTGCTACCTGGAAAATACAAGAGCATGTTATTTTTAGCGGCGCGCTTTCTGATCATAAGGAGTTATAATTCAAATTCATTTTAAAATTCACTAAGATGTGCAAACGTTACCGCACTTTTTTTTTGCAATTTTTTAGACCCTGAATTGTGATCTTTATATTTTAACGAGCAGTCTGCACCCAATTGTATAAATGCTGGTTACAGTTACCGCTCGGTAGCTTTTAAACCTTGGTAAGTTTGCGGTTATTCAGGTTTAGTAACCGTCAAGGTAACTCGATTGTATAAACACGAAATACCGCAAAGTAACTAAACCGCGCATAGTGGAATTTAACCAACGGTAAATTAAACCAAAACATTCCCACAGTGCATTTTTTAATGACGTAATTTTCGCGCGAAGCGTCACGCTTCGATTTCGTTAACAAAAAAAACACGAGCAGTCTGGAAGTTGTCTTCGTTACATGGAATGACCATGAGAAATCCGTAAAGGCATGTTTGACTAAATGAGCGAAAACGACGATTCAAAATTAAATCGATTCAAAATTAAATTAAATAAAAAATTCGAGCATGGAAGTTCTTCGCGAGGATCGTCCTTTCACTAGAAATAATTTTCAGTGATGAGTCACACCAAAATTCTTCCAGGGATGTAAAACGTTACGAAGCGGACACGAACAGTGGACGGACGGGCTCAAAACCATACTATGCGACTACTATATTAGTCGCGTTATGACTAAACTGGGCATAATGCTTGTGCGTAAAGTGTCGTCCCTGATTAGCATGTTCAGTCCGCACAGGCTAATCAAGGTTGACACTTTACGCCTTGACAAGCTTTTCGGTAAAAAAAATACCATAAAAGAGGAAAGTGTCGTCCCTGATTAGCCTGTGCAAACTGCACAGGCTAATCGGGAATGACACTTTACGCACAAGCATTATGCCCAGTTTTCTCAGAACGCGACTCAATTAATGTGTCGGAATATTAGACTTATTGAACACTTAATTTCTTAAAACATCTAGCATGAACCGGTTTACAGCAAGCATATCAATCAAGGTACGACCTGACCAGTAATGCGTAAAAACAGGTCTTCATTTCACTGGTATATCGCCCTATTGGTGCAAAACGGTACCATGTGCTTTCTATGTTAATGTCAGATTGTACCTTTTTTTGCACGAATGGGATAATATAACGCAATGCTGGACCGTGGTGTAATGGATAAGTTGTCTGCCTAGCGAACGGTGGTCATGGGTTCGATTCCCGCTGTGGGAGCGTTCTATAGATTTCCCTCTAAGACACAAATTACTGGTTCTATTCCCAAAGGAAACGGACTCGAGAGCGTTTCCTTAAGATCGAGGCTTTCGATGCAATCGAGCTAAAATAAATAGGTTTAAATTTATGCTGGACCAACCAATTACTTTACATTGCATTCTTGCAAAACTTTCATAGATTAAATAAAAGCCGAGCAATCAATCTGTGTCTTCTTGAATTTCTGTCTTGTATTTCTGTCAAAAATGTATGATTATTCATTGCTACATGGGATACTTTGCTTCTTCTCCCTCCCCCCCCCCCCCCAAACACACACTCCCTATTAGTCAATAGTGCAAGCATTTCTAAGCTTACTCTAAACAGTAACTTCAAAACTAAAATACGCAATATTGGGTTTAGAAAGCTCGATTAGTCTTTGTCTGCTCAGGTTCTACTTTAAAGTACCCCGGTCACTCTTATGTATACCACAAATTATGCAGGGTACGGACAATATATTTAAAGGTCACAATATACTGAAAGATTTCCTTAACAAATTCAATGTGGAAGCAATAACTTTAACAAAAAATAAAGTCAACGTTTTTGCGCGTAAACAGCCGCATAACCATACATTTTCTTTAAGAGCATTCCAAGCCGAATTGATTTAAACAATAAAAAAGATAGGTCATCCAGTATGTAAGAAAGAACGCGAATCAACGGTCACTGTTTTAAGGCCATCTTTTTACCGGCTTCTCTCCAGTTGAAGATGGTTTCCCGCCATCTGTCAAAGTCTCATGTAATCTCCAACCTAAAAGCAAAACACTGAGTTTGTAGTACTAGTATACAACAGTGTTTTCCCTACCGCATGCACTCAGTAATATTAAAAAATAAAGTCATGGAAAGTGCCCATACAGAGAATTGTGTCCTCAAATAAATGACGATCCATTTTTTAGAGGGTATAGCAATGAACACCACAAGTAGTTAGTATGCTGTAACCTTAAAAGTACCCCAGGGTATGGCCGGGTGCCTTTGGACGCATTTCCGTTACCTGGCTAGGTTGTAGTATACTAAGAACTACCCGGGGTAATTTTAGCCGACAATAACCAATTAAGCTTAACTCCCCCGCAGGTATCAGCAAATAGTGGACACCGCGGTCAGCAAGGGAAGTGTGTCCGAACTGGACACGGAGTTTATGTCGGATAAGGCCCGCTCCATCATCGCATGTTTCCTGCTCTCCGAAGTGCCGCCGAAAGTGCAGGTACTGGAAGTGGCGACCGCCATAAAACAAACTAACGAGCTTCGTTCTGGAAAACGGGGCATAATGCATGTTCGTTAAGTGTCGTTCAATATTAGCCTATATTGTTCGCACAGGCTTATCAGGGACGACACTTTCCGTTTTAATGGTGTTTTTTTAGCAAGATATCTTATATGCGAAGATCAAGTCGGAAAACGTCGCCTCTACTTAGTCTGTGCGGAATGCAAAGTCCCACATGGGACGAATATTTAAGAACGTGCATTAAGCCACGTTTTCCCATAGCGCGGCTTAAATATTTCATTCTAACTAGTTATTTCTCTGTATGACGGTTTGGAACTAACGAGGTTTCGTTACAGATTAGCCCTTGAAGTCCACCACAGGCTAATATTAATGTCTCTTGCTTCTGGAATTTATTATCATTTTTTTACATTTGAGTTGATTACGGTATATACATGTATAAATTTCTATTGAATTAGATTATATATATATATCAGTACATGATGACTTTGAATTTTGAACCCACTTTCAAATTGCCTTGTTTCTAACAAAATGACAAACATTTTGATGTAAATATATCGTATTAGATAAACATCCCGTCCGACCTTGCGAACAACATTGTGTCCAGCCTGAACAGTAAAGGGCCCTCTCGCGGTCTGTTTCACGATGCCGTCATCCTTCTTTTTCCCATCCTTTATCACTACTATAAGAGGTAAGTCAGCTATTGTGGACTAATATGAATGAATAAAGAATGTTCTTTCAATTGGAATAGTCAAGAATTGCTTTAATTTTGAGTCAAACCTTTCATTAACCACCTCTATCATTCTGCATGAAGAACTTTTTCTTAAAAACATGCTTACCATTTGAAACCTACATATTATTTTTTAGTTTCTTACTCTTTTTATATATTTCGAAATATAAGAAATGTTTGGTGAATGAGGAAACTGATCAAGAAGACGATTTTATTTATTGTCCCCGGGAATTCTCTTTCCAGGTAGTCCGTCGCTCTTCGAATTTGTATAAAAAGGGCATTACGCGTTTAAATATGAATCTCATTGTTGCTTTAATTTTCTATGTAATTTTTCTATCGGGAAAACAACGACATTCGCCTGTCATTTCCGTTTCAACTTCCGGATGCGTTTACTATGCACGTCAAATAGTTGAACAATTGCATCGACCCCATAGTATTTCACGTCGTTGGTATTTTGTACAGTGTCGTGTCATTTTATATCTTTCCTAAAATTTTCTAGCGTGTTTTTTGTCAACCAACAATAAGGTTCACGTGTTTCACTTTCAGAGAAACACACGATGATGTCACTATTCTTTATATGTTCACGAAGTATCGTATTCAATTCGTTAGGTAAAGCGTTTTGAAACGTCGGTCATGCATAAGCATTGTGTTCAAACATCAATCACCCATAAGCGTTTCGTTGACGCGTAGCGTAAAAGCATCAGTTTTTCATAATGGTTAACATTCATAATTATCCCCTTTAGTTATTTTTCAATATCGTTATGACAACTTAGTAAACAAATTAAATTAATTAAACAATAATGACCTAAACTTACGTCTTAATTGAAGTCCTTCTCGTCTAATGCACAGTTCATTCATGCTCGTGGAACGACTTACACTAAGCTAAAGGACTAGGTTCACGAAGCAGCTTTATATGGCCTGTAAAATTGTTAAAAACTAAGTTTTGTAAATCATCATCAATATGGTATATTTCTGTAGCTGGACATCTTATCTGTTTTCTTTATAAGGACGTTTTACTAAAAAATCGTGCTAATCAACTGTTATATATACTTCAAATATGCAAAATTAACTATATGTTGACATTTTTTTCGACACTTAATGACATGAAGGCATGTTCCCTCACTTTTATGTTTTAAGTTTGGATGCATATTTCGAAGACAGATTCAAAGAAAACAAATCGTATAGGAAATTAGCCTTTATATTTAATTTTGAACTATTGGTTTCTTATATTACAGATAAAAGTAATTTCAATAAATACTGTAACAGAATTTTGAAATTTTACTTTTTTATGCATTTATATTGTCTATCTCACGCATATACGCTATTAAAATTACTGTCCCTATATGTGGGCATTTCCAAAGATATTGTATTTATTATGTTTTTTTTTCGAATATACTTATTTAATTGTACGTTCATAGTTCTTTTTTTATATTATACGTTCACATATTTTTTTTATTAAAGATTCATATACTGCCCCTATATATGTACATTTCCAAAGATATTTTTCTTATTATTTTTGTTTCAAATATTCTTATTTAATTGTACGTTCATAGTTCTTTTTAATTATATGTTCACCTATTTTTTTTTAATTAAAGATTCATATACGTTAAACTATTTTTATATATTCTTATTTAAGTGTACATTCCTATATTATCGGAATTAAAAAAAATGGCAATCAAAGCGAAATGTTTACTTATTTAATACTGTACATATTACTATATTCTTATCATACATCAAAATGTAGATTTCTTAAAAAATAATCTTCACAAATTCGTTGGAAATATATCTTTGACTTCATATTTCTAACTTAAATTAGGAAATTCACGAACTTTTTAATTGCCATCATTTGATTAAATAACTGATCATTTCCGTTCGTTTGTTAGTCGTTATCTCGTGAAAGTGGCATTGCTTCTGTTCTATCCATGGTAAACGGTTACCAAAACATGATGTGAATACAAACGCACTCAACTTGGAAAAACTGTTCACTGAAATGAATGCCATGTTACATTTGTGAACTGCGCAAAAAAGAGAACATAAAATTGTATGCAACATTATAATCGTTTCTAGAAGCGCGAGTTATAGAAACATACTTATTTTATTTTAACTGTTTAAGTTAAACAATTTTTTAACTTCTATTCCTCAAAGTCTAGAACCTTTATTGATAAACGTTCACAAAATGCATTGCGTGTGCATTCCCTAAATTAAGTAATTTAATTGTAACTAAAGTAATTGGATTGTCGTTCAATATGTCCGATAAATAAATTATCGCAAGCGGCTATATAAAAAGTGAACTAAGACAGCTATGCCGAAACAACAACAACAACACGAAAATACGCACAGACGGTAATACTTGTAAATCTAAAACGGCTCGTGCAGGTTCACCGAGGAGTGGATGAAAGGTGACATTCCCGAAGACTTCGTGGAGACGTTCTTGCGCCCGTACAACGGGCGCGTTACGAGCACCCCGCACAAGAACCTTCCGATGCCAGACTACACAAAAATCACCGAGGCTGACATCAAGACGACCCAATCCGCGACTATGGGTATGACTGCATATTTCCTCGTACACAGTACTCTTTATTTATTGACCTTAAAAGTCAGGTCACCTTACAAGGTTTCTTACAGACCCGCTTTCACCCGATATTGATTAATTAAACCATTTATGCCTTGTGAACTCTCCCATCCTTCTGAATTGGATCAATTTATTGCCAGAATTAGGGATGTCTAGTATATTTTTTTTCTATATTTAAAATATTTCTTACAGAAATTCCTTAAAGCACACAGCGCAGGCCCTGATGAGACGCCGCATCAGACGGCGTCTCATCTGGCTCTACGTTGTTTGCCTAGGCCTTTTTTTCTAGATGCTAGACATAAGTGGCTTAACAGATCCCGTATCACACCGCGAGGTTTTAGTAAGGCTCCATTGGTCATTTTCTATTCAGGTACTACTTAAAAGTACCCCAAGTACTCTCAAGTATACTTTCAAGTACCCTGGTACGGAAAATAGAGAATGGGTGTGTGCCTGTAAGCGTATTTTTCGTATCCGGGGTACATTGTAGTATACTTGAGTAACCGTGGTACTCTTAAGCAGTACCTGAGCCTACAACGACCAATTAAGCATTCGTAAAAGCCATTTAACTAATATTCGACATACTGCGTTGTTTAATTATTTAATGTTACGTTGCGGGTAGTTTCATTTCCTTATATCACGCAAGAGTGTACTGTGGTGCTGGTTTAAATTAAGCCACTCAATATGTCCAATTGTTGTTGGTCAATTGCTTCGACACCTGTGCACGGTAGTGGAAACTTGAACTTGTATAAACATGTCCATTTTCTCAATATGCAATGGAGACAAGTTATAACGCACCTCACATCGACTTAGATGCTAACATTTGAGTCGCGTTCTGAGAAAACTGGGCATAATGCATGTGCAGTATGCACAGGCTAATCAGGGACTCCGCTTTTATAACATTTTTCGTTTAAATGAAGTCTCTTCTTAGCAACAATCCAATTTAGACAGAATGCTTTGTCCCTGATAAGCCTGTGCGGACTGCTTAGGCTAATCTGGGACGACACTTTACGCACATGCATTATGCCCAGTTTTCCCTGTTCGGGACTCATATGTTTATAAATTGCACAATTCGTTGGGATTTTTCCCCGGTAGTTTGTGTATGAAACAACTTGTGTTGGTGGAGTATTTACTGGTTAAAAATGCGTAAATGCTGAAATAAGTATAACAAGGGCTGTTTGTAAAACATGCATGCCCCCATATGGGCTCTCAGTTGTAGTGACAGCCATTGTGTGAATATGTTTTTTGTCACTGTGACCTTGACCTTTGGCTCAGTGACCTGGAAAACAATAGGGGTCATCTGCCAGTTATGATCAATGTTCCTATGAAGTTTCATGATCCTAGGCATAAGCGTTCTTGAGATATAATCCGGAAACCATTTTACTATTTCCGGTCACCATGACCTTGACCTTTGACCTAGTGACCTGAAAATCAATAGGGGTCATCTGTGAGTCATGATCAATGTACCTGTGAAGCTTCATAATCCTAGGCATAAGTGTTCTTGAGTTATCATCCGGAAACCATTTTACTATCTCGGGTCACCGTGACCTTGACCTTTGACCTAGTGACCTGACAATCAATAGATGTCATCTGTGAGTCATGATCAATCTACCTATCAAGTTTCATGATCCTAGGCATTAGCGTTCTTGAGTTATCATCCGGAAACCATTTTACTATTTCGGGTCACCGTGACCTTGACCTTTGACCTAGTGACCTGAAAATCAAAAGGGGTCATCTGCGAGTCATGGTCAATCTACCTATCAAGTTTCATGATCCTTGGCATAAGCGTTCTTGAGTTATCATCCGGAAACCATTTTACTATTTCGGGTCACCGTGACCTTGACCTTTGACCTAGTGACCTGAAAATCAATAGGGGTCATTCGCGAGTCATGATCAATGTACCTATAAAGTTTCATGATCCTAGCCCCAAGCGTTCTTGAGTTATCATCCGGAAACCACCTGGTGGACGGACCGACCGACCGACAGACATGTGCAAAGCAATATACCCCCTCTTCTTCGAAGGGGGGCATAATAAATAAAATGAGGTTTATCATTCAAACTATAAGACTATTTAGTGCCGATACAAATCGTGCGTTGGCTGTCCGCTACAACATTGTTGTTATCTCTATGCTTGTCTAGAAAATAATCCTTTAAACGTTTTCATGAAATAAAATGTTAACCATATTTTAAACAAAACGAATTATATGAACAAACGAAACGTGACTGAATTGTAAAAGTGCAATGTTATACAAATATGTGTCGTTCTTTTTGGTATTCGATCTTCAAACATTGCAGACGAAAGTACGATGAAAATTCAGTTCTCTCTCTCGGATGGATGCACGATGGTATACCCGAAGCCGAGGTCGTCCCGAATGAATGCAAATATCACGCGCCGCATGACCAACACCGGACTGAACGCGGTCCTGGAGGAAACGAGTCATAAAATCGAGAGCAAGTTCCGGTTACTGCCGGTAACTGATAAGCGTAGCCACCACGAGAAAGGCGGACAAACCGCGACGGCCGTCGCCGCCAATATTAGCGCCGGTGAAAGGCGCAAGTCTGTGGGCAACGAGAATACCGCTAATCTTGGCGCGGGGGAGAGGAACGTGACCGTGGGCAAAGAGGACAGGCGAAAAGCGGGGAACGAGAAGGGGGCGAGCAAAGATGGCAAGAAGAAGAGTCCGACGGCGGGGGAGAAGAAAACCGTGGGAGACAAGGCCAGGCGCCTGAGTCAGATTGTGGAGTCGTTAAACCAGCAGCGAGCAGAGAAAATCAATGAGCAAAACCGACGAAACAGCAAGAACATTAAGTTTGGGGATGTCGTGACTGCGGCCATGGCGCAGCATGTGGCGAATAGTTTAACCCCGAACTCGTCGTCACATCTTTCGTTCAGCGCAACCATAATGGAATGATGCTATTTTAGTTTTAAAGTTTAACACGTTACTTTATCGTTATAATACGCCTTTTAAATTTGCTTTGTATATTATATTTATTTACACATTATATGTCGAATGAGGTTAACGTAATATAATTAATTCGTCTTTATTTTCGAATAGATTGATGTATGTATGAGTTAAATCAACCGAACAGGAACGATTATGTTTTAACAATACAAGTTGTTTTTTGGTTTACCCATTTGTATTTGGAATCTTTTTTTATTGTGGATAGTTTTATAATTGGGTGTTGCATAATACAGGGGCAAATAAACAAATTTCAACAAAACATACATATAGTATTTGTATTAAAACATCTCATTTACAGTTGTTGCTGTCTTCTGCATGTACAAGGTATCGGACATGTGAGTTTAATCCTATATTAAATATTTCATAATGTTTACAAGTACTCGTGGCCAGTGAAGAAGATTCAACTCCTTCAGTCATCTGAGCCCAGTTCTAGGAAAAGTGGGTTAAAAGTGGGTTAAATGCATGTGCATAAAGTGTCATCCTGGATAAGCCTGTGCAGTCCGCACAGGCTAATCAAGGACAACACTTTCCGCTTTTATGATATTTTACGATTAAAGAAAGTATCTTCTTAGCAAAATGCAGTTTAGGCAGAAAGTGTCATCCCTTATTAGCGGATTGCACAGGCTAATCTGGGACGACACTTTACGCACATGCATAATGCCGAGTTTTCCAAGAAAGAGATTCTTATGTAAACATTATATAAACAATGCCCTTTAAAGGCAATGACGTGTCAAGAGATCAAACAGTCACAGGTCAAGGCCACTGCCATACGCACGGTATTTTGGTTTTAACAGTTTCAAAACTCTGTTTAACCCATTTATGCCTAATGTAATTTCCCATCCTTCTAATTTGGATCAATTTATTTCCGAAATTAGGGATTTCTAGTATATTTATTTCAATATTTAGAATATTTCTTACAGAAAATCGTTTAAGCAAACATCACAGACCCAGATGCGACGCTGCATCATGCGGCGTCTCATCTGGGTCTTTGCTGTTTGCCAATGCCGCTTTTCTATACGCTAGGCATATAATTATATATAGTTTAAATTCTGACGTCCAGTTTCAACGTCAATGACTTTCTCATCAGGTTTCATTCGCTTGGGTCATTAAAAAATCAAGTTTTATCAAAACCAATTGAGCACTGCATATTGTGTCAGTCCCTCCAGGTCACTTCAACTTCATCTGTTCGGAATCTAGAAATAAACAACAATCTCAATTATTGAATAACATGAACATTTTATAGTAACTACTTTTAATAAGTCAATGGCGTTAAAATAGGGCAAAGATGATGGGTTAGGTGTCTTTTCAAGCCCGTGAGGTTTCGCGAAATCTATAATTCGGAAACCACGCCCAATACTTTATCTAAAATAAACTCGATCATTATCAATAATTTTGTACACAATAATTGTGTATAACCACGAATACATTGTAATAGGATAATATACCACCAAATATTTTCATCAGAGATAATAACCTGATTCTAATACGGTAATTTTCATGATCATAAGGTGTTGAACATTATAATAGATAGAATTACATTTGCTGGAGACGATTAGTTTTACAAATAACTTGCACAACGCGACCACACTTTGACTATAATATGATAAAAACGCTTTTTAAATGCGTTTGTATACATTCTCCGGTGTAATATATAAGGATTTTTGTAAAGGGAATCCAGAATGACAGTTGTCGACATGTGACCCTTGTTCGCAGGTGCCCATTAAGTCAGATTTGATTGTACACGTATTCATAAGATGTATTCGCTCCCTGATTTATAATGGCCCTTTATTTGTTTTTCGACAAATAGGTTGAAAAATTGTCATTTTGAAAACCTGTGAATATGTTCTCTTTAATTAGGTATTAGCTTTATCAGTCGTTTTGTTATGACTACAATTACCGCTATTTTTTAACGCACTTACATTTAAGTGTAACAACAAAGACATAATAAGAGCCTAACTATGGAAAACACTGGTTAATGCATTTGTGTAAAGTTTCATCCCAGATTGGCCTGTGCAGTCCGCACAGGCTTATCAGGGACGACACTTTCTGCTTTTATGGTATTTTTCATTACAGAAAGTCTCTTCTCAGCAAAAATCCAGTTCAAGTGGAAAGTGTCATCCCTAATAGCCTGTGCAGACTGTAATGCATATCTGAGACACTCAACGCACATGCATTAAGCGTCATTTTCCCAGAGCGACTCTCCATTATGAGTCGTGTTCTGAGAAACTGGGCATAATGCATGTGCCTAAAGTGTCGTCCCAGATTAGCCTGTGAACTCCGCACAGGCTAATCAGGGACGACACTTTCCGCCTAAATTGGATTTTTGTTAAGAAGAGACTTCATTTTAACAAAAATGTCATAAAAGAGGAAAATGTCGTCCCTGATTAGCTAGGACGACACTTTACGCACATGCATTATGCCCAATTTTTTCAGAATGCTCCATCATAATTGCTGTTTCTGTACCTCTGTGTACACGTGGTCTGCTCCAGGGGAGTGGTCTGTCCGGACTGGTACATCAGTGCCCCTGCCTGGGCAATCATGGCTCCGTTGTCAATGCAGAACCTTGGGATACCAAATTGTATACATCAACAAAAAAACGATACCTTCTGCATTTATAAAAATTTCCTTTATAGAAAGTCATTTTTAAACGAAAATCCAGTTTAGACAGAAAGTTTTGTCCCTGATTAGCATGAGTTGACTACACAGGCTAATCCTGATTAGTATTAGCCAACTGCACAGGCTAATCTGGGATGACACTTTACGCACATGCATTATGCCCAGTTTTACCACAACCATGCAAATATGTAAGTGTATAAAGTGCTTACCGCTCATCGGTGGCATATAATGTGGCTCCTCTCTCTTTGGCCATGATTGCCATCATTTCTTGAAGGCGTTCATTACCTGAAAGTATGCTTCTATATTTAAGTCTTGCTTTGCGAAAACTGGGCTTAATGCATGAGCCCAAAAAGTCCTCCCAGATTAGCCTGTGCAGTCAGCTAAGGCTAATCAGGGAAGACACTTTGCGACCAAAAAAATTCAATTTCTGTTAAGAAATGACTTCGTGTAAACAGAATATCCCAATACAAGTGTTGTACCTGATTAGCCTGTGTGAACTGCACAGGCTCATCTAGGACCACACGTTACGCATATCAATTAAGCATGTTTATCCAGAATGGGGCTCATGTCATACAATGCTCAGATGAGACCCAAGGGACTAATCGGTTTTGAGTTGTTTGCGATGTTTCCATAACCATTTAAGAAACCATCCGAGGTATCATTCGATCAAATGTTCGTAGCCAGTTTTATGATTTAAAAGACCACCATAGTATGTTACATAACACACAAAAACATTCCGGCCTGGAGTTTCAGAGGACCTGGTGACCTAGTTTATGGACACATATGACACTGGTTCAACTCCGCCTAGATATGTTGAAGAGAAATATTCAAAATCGGACAAACATGTGGTCTCTCAAGGCTCTAGTGCGATAAGGAACTTTAAGTTGACATAACACATTGCCAGACAAAGGGTGAACAAAGGGTGAACAAAAATAGCTAAATATGAACACTTTGTGTTCTGGTGAGCTATAACTGCAAAGCTTACATGTGATAATCACATGGAAAGACTGCGAGTTACTCGCAGGCTGTTCTGGTTTTATGCTGTTTGCACATAGCCATTTTCACTTTGTTTCTGAAAGGGAAAGGGTTAATATGTGTTATGTAACCAGTAACTGCACTGTTGATGCAAACACATAATCATCCTAGCCCTAGACAAACCACACGTACATCCCACACCGCCCACAATGAGGACCTCCTGTGAGCCGCAGTGAGCCATGGCCCGCTCAGTGATCTCGATCAGCATAGCAAACACGGTCTCCTGTAGCGAGAAGCACAGGTCCTCGGCTGTGTACTCTCCTCTCTCCATCAAATCAGGAGCCTTCTCCTGCCACATATACGCCAATATTAGCTCTTTTAGTGCTGGAACCAAATTTTGAAGGCCTTTGCAAACAGTTTGGATCCAGATGAGACGCCACATTGTGTGGCGTCTCATCAGGATCCAAACTCTTTTGCTATTCTGATAGTGTTCTTTGAAAAAAATCGAAGAAAATGCTAATTTTATAAATTCAGCAGAGGACATTTAAGCAGAAGACAAATATCCCAGTATGCACAGATACTCTCCCCTCTCCATCAGATTTGAAGCCTTCTCCTGCCACATACACGCCAATATTAGCCCTTTGCATGCTGGGAAATTTTTCGTCTGCTAAAATGTTGTCTGTTGAATTTCTAAATTTAGCATTTTCTTTGACTTTTTCCAAAGAATACTATCAGAATAGCAAACAGTTTGGATCCTGATGAGACGCCACATTCTGTGGTGTCTCATCGGGATCAAAACCGTCAGCAAAGGCCTTCAAAATTCGGTTCCAGCACTGAAAGAGTTAAAACAGAAAATCAAATTAAATTTTAGACCTTTCTTCGTTGTTTCAAGTTTGAAAGGCTTCATTTGTCAGCCTATGATACTGATGAGCGGAAAACAGTATTAAACCTGTATAGACTGCGAGTAATTTGCAGGCCGTTCTGGTTTTATGCTGGTTGCATAAAGCCATGTTCACTTTGCTTCTGCGTGGGAGTGTGTACGTATCTTGAAGTTTATGAGGGGCTTCCTCACCTGTGGCTGCATTATGTGCGGACTCGTAGTGTGACCCAGCATTCCTATTTAATTAACTCTTTCCCACTCAGAAGCAAAGTGAAAATGGCAAACAGCATAAAACAAGAACAGCCTGCGAGGAACTCGCAGTCTGTTCAGGTTTTATGCTATTTGCTGCTCATCAGTATCTAAGGTTTGGAGATGAAGCCTTAAAAACTTGAATCTAGTAAGAAAGGTCTTAAATAAAATTGAATTTATCTTTCCAAGAGACTAAAATGTGTGAAAATACTTATCTAAATGGTAAAGGGTTAACTAACTCAACGCATGGAATTGTTTGCGAATTTGAGTTAAAGTTGCCATCTCCAGCTATTTAGCTGTTAATGAAAGATTTTCAATCATGGTGTGGTCTCATGTTGTGGAGGAAGTTGGAGTGCAGACTACTGCGCTTACCAGAAAGCCACAAGGAAGTAAGTTTAAGCTTTAATTATTTAACACCCAAAAGAAGTCACTCTGTTGATTGGTTTGTTTCTCAGTCCGTGGTCCGTCCTTCTATCAGTCCACATCAGTTTGTGGGGCAATTCTTTCATGTTTCTCAAACAATCACATTGAAACTTGTAATTTAATTGACATCACCAGGAATTTTAGATGTGAAGTCCACACATTCCTGATTAAGTTTAAACCTATTTATTTTAGCTCGATTGCATAGAAAGCTTAATAAGGCTTATTTGAAACGCTTTCGAGTCCATCTCCTGAGCTTAGAACCAGTACTTGGAGCCTATGGGAAATCTAAAGAACCCTCCCACAGTGAGGATCTACCCTGTGACCTCCCGATTGCTACGTGGACACCATATCGACTACACCACTGGGACCTGTGACCTCCTGATTGCTACGTGGACACCATATTGACTACACCACTGGGACCTGTGTTATTTGCCCTTGAGCGTAGCTGACAAATTAATGTGAGGATATTTGTCAAATATGTGAAAACTGTTCACTTATTTGAGCTGGTGATGTATATTATAAATATATTAAAGTGTAATAATAAATTATTTTTTTGAGGTTTTTCAAATCAGAATCTTATTCAAATCCATATTTCAATCAACTGCAATTTCAAAGCAACTACCTATCAGTTTTAATTTTTACACCCTGATGACACTACCCAAAAGTTTTTATTTTGAAAAACATGAATACATGAATATTTCTGTTTGCAATTTCAGAGCATTTTAAAGCCTACCTCAATGTAAGAAAGCAGCCCTGAGAATGAGACGTCCATACCCTTCACTGCATAGGGCAGCTCCAGAAACTTGGTACCCCTGCAAGGAAACAGTACCAACAGAGTTATTTCAGTGATTTTGCTTAATATTTTACAGCCTGCGCCTTTTGGACTGGGAAACATAGCATGATTAGCCATGTTATTGGGAAACATGAAAAGATATTCATATTATAATAACAAACAGTATTCCAATTATTTCTTAGAAAATGTTTTACTGCTTATTTAAATTATTTTTTTTCCAACACATTTTATTTATGTAAATTTATATAATATACATTATAAAATAAGTGCTACAGAATTATATCACTTTACAATAAACTCAATAAACCAACTGTTGGAAAATTTTGGCAACTTTTTGGGAAAATTTTGGACAGCTTATTGGGAAAAAATATTACGTTTTGCCATTGGGAAACAACTTGTAAGAGGCTGCCATTGGGAAACAACTTGTAAGAGGCTGCCATTGGGAAACAACTTGTAAGAGGCTGCCATTGGGAAACAACTTGTAAGAGGCTGCCATTAGGAAACAACTTGTAAGAGGCTGCCATTGGGAAACCATTTGTAAGAGGCTGCCATTAGGAAACAACTTGTAAGAGGCTGCCATTAGGAAACAACTTGTAAGAGGCTGTAATTTGGGGAAAAAATGACTGTACTTTAAACAAATATGTGTCTAAACAAAAGGGCAGCAAACAGATGAGGACTAGGACTAAAATTTGACTGTTACAGAATTGCATTGTAAAGACTTATAATAACAAAATTGTAGTCTAGTAGAATAATTGCAATTGAAATCATTTCATAAAGTCGTATATACTCGCTGCAACATTACTGATGTATAACAGACTGGCTGCAACATAAAGTGTGGTATAAAAGAATGGCCTAAACACAAATGTGGTCTAACAGAATGACCTGAACACAAATGTGGTCTAACAGAATGGCCTGAACACAAATTGAACACAGAATGACTGCAACAAATCTATGTAATAACAGATTGCCTGCAAGAAAATTGCAATCTAATAGACCAGCTCCAAAATTGTGGATTAATGTACTTGCGCTTGAAGCAACAGCAGACTGATTGCATTACAACTGTGTTTAACATACCCCTGCAATCAAAACATTTAAGCATAACATAATGGCCAACATGCATCTGTTGTCTAACTGACTGGTCACTACCAAGTAGCTGTCTAACAGACTGGTTATGACCAAATAGCTGTCAAACAGACTGGTTATGACCAAATAGCTGTCAAACAGACTGGCTATGACCAAACAGCTGTTTAACAGACTGGTTATGACCAAATAACTGTCAAACAGACTGGTTATGAACAAATAGCTGTCAAACAGACTGGTTATGACCAAATAGCTGTCAAACTGACTGGTTATGACCAAATTGCTGTCAAACAGACTGGTTATGACCAAATAGCTGTCAAACAGACTAGCTTCAATACAACTGTCTAACAGACTGGTCACTACCAAATAGCTGTCTAACAGACTGGTTATGACCAAATAGCTGTCTAACAGACTGGTTTTGACCAAATAGCTGTCAAACAGACTGGTTATGACCAACTAACTGTCAAACAGACTGGTTATGACCAAAAAGCTGTCAAACAGACTAGCTTCAATACAACCGTCTAACAGACTGGTCACGACCAAATCACTGTCAGACTAGCTTCAATACAACCGGCTAACAGACTGGCCACGACCAAATAGCTGTCAAGAAGACTAGCTTCAATACAACCGTCTAACAGACTGGTCACAACCAAATATTTGTCAAACAGACTAGCTTCAGTACAACTATCTAACAAACTGGTCAAGACCAAATAGCTGTCAAACAGACTTGCTTCAATACAACAACAATCTAACACACAAGCTGCAAAAACACTGCAGTCTTATGACAAACTGGATTCAATAAAACTACAAAAAGAATAACCTATTTGATACTACAGCCATAAAGCAAAAAACCCACTTAATCTGACTAGTTGTAACATTAGCATGAGCTTGAATGTGACCTACCTGCGTACATAAATGCATTAATCAAAGCAACATTCCTAATGCAAAAAAGATGTTTTACATACATAAAAACATATGAAAATAATGGTGTTGTACACTTAAACTGCACTTACAATTTTACTTACTTTTTAGCTAGCTGTTCAATGTTGTATCCAGGGCTGGGGTCATTGGATAACTGAAACAGAACACAACATTATCAGTACCGGATTTAATGGTTTATAGGGCTTTTTCTTGTATAAGCAATAATTAAGTTCACAAGAGTCATGCCTGATGAAAATGAGTCTTATGTCATATGCAGCCAGCGTCGCTTTAGACCAGCCTGCAAAAATAGGTCTTATGTCATATGCAGCCAGCGCACCTCCAGACCAGCCTGCAAAGTTATGCAGTCTGGTCAGAAACTACCCTGTCCACTATAAAGTCATAAAGCTTCTGTGGCCTTTATTACTTAGATACGTATTTTGAAGCATTTGTAGTCCCTTAAAAAATTTCATTTTATTAAGACCTTTATTACTAAATTCAAGTTTTACAGGCTTCATTTCCAACCCTTAGTTACTGATGAGCAGCAAACAGCATAAAACTTGAACAGACTGCGAGTCAACAGAATGATTAATACTGCTAGGAATGATTAAAACTATAAGGAATGATTCATACTGTGTTTGTGTCTCTTACTTTTAGAACTCTGGCGAATCGATCCAAACAGTTGCCAACAGCAATATCAATAGTCTCACCAAATATTCTGTACCGTTTCTGCAAATAAGCTATGACCTACAACAGAATTAACATCATTTGTACATTACAAGCTCTGAAAACTAATATTTTGTATATCTAAGAGTAACAAAGGTCAAGAAATGCTTCATTCTTTATCGTAAAATCACACATGGGTGAAAATATGGAACCGTATTCCCTGTTTTAAGTAAATTTAAATATTGGTTATTGTAAAACTACAAGGTATCAGTAAATGAGATAATTGAATAGCATGTAAATACATAGTAATTACTACAAGTAATTGGTAAGCTCTAAGGTGAATTATATGAACAAATGGTTAAGAAATACATGTATTAAATGTATAAGGCAACTATAAACCCCCCCCCCCTTCCACCAATGAATGCAGCAAATAAAATGGAGTACATGTATAATTAATCCGAGGCTAAAATATTCAAAATGGTTTCATTGTTCTGACATTGTGACATCAAGATTTTTGCACAAGATTGAAAGTCAAGCTGCGGAAAAGCATAAAGTAATAATTGTTGGTTATGGTCAATAAAAGAACTTCTCTCTAATAACTTGTAAATTGAAATTGATAATACATTAATATCAACAAATATGTAATGTTTACCGGTACAAAATAAACAAATTAAGGAAACAACCCATGGCTGAAAGTTATGAAACAGATGTCCAAAACTTTGGACAAAAACACCTGAATACAGCTCCAAACAATAAAAGTAGCTTTCATTAATATAATTATAGTTGATGCAGTGAGCGAATTTGTAAAGATGTGAATGGGCCAGATTCGTCTGTACCCCCAAATCATCATTTGTTTTGATTTTTTAAAAACAATTTGGAAAATTCTGGAGCAAGTCTATAACTAAATACCTGGGTGTTGCCTCCACTGACATACAGCACAGTGGGATTCACAGCTCCTGTCACAAGGCGACCCATCTCTATGTCTGGACAGACTTGTTAAGAACACATGTACCATGTTCCGAGAAAACTGGCCTAAATGAATCCGCACAGGCTAATCAGGGACAACGCTTTCCGCTAAGACGGAATTTTTGTTTTAAACACACTTTGACCAAAAAAATATCATAAAAGCGGAAAGTGTGGTCGCTGATTGCCGTAAGGGGACTGCAGATATCATGAAGCTTGGTCACTGACCTAACACAATGACCCTGAACACAGATTTGAAGTTTTAAAGGCATATCTCTATATAAACTTAAACCTGAGAGTTATGCAAACGGCTGAGTAGTATGGCTCGGACAAATTGATGAATATTAAAGCTAAAATCATCCTACAAAAACACCCATTAGTTGTAAAAAGATGTTCAAAATAATTCTGTGCACAATCATAAAATCATAAATGTAGTTTATTCTTAGTCCGAAGTCTAGCAAATGGCTTAATATAGCTCATTGGGTCATTATCGACCGGGGGTGACTAGAAGCTGATTCAAGTCACCCGGTCGACTTGAAGTCACCCCAGGGTGACATGAATCAGCTTGAAGTCACCCTAGGGTGGCAAGAATCGGCTTATAGTCATCCCTGGGAGACTTCAAGCCATTTCAGGTCGACAATGACCCAATGCGCTACGCTTCTAGTCACCCGGTCGGCTTGAAGTCACACCAGGATGACATAAATCGGCTTGAAGTCACCCTTGGGTGACAAGAAGCGGCTTCTAGTCATCCCCGGGTGACTTATGGGCCATTTCAGGTCGACAATGACCCAATGAGTCTTAATATATGCCCTGATCTGCCTACAGAGCATGCAAGGATACGGCCAATGCAGTGGTTCACAGCAACTATTGGTTTGTTCCATAGCTGGGCAACAGTCCGGGCAACCAATGCTGACGAAACGAGAGGGGCGCCCATGCCTGGTCCTGGGAATGAATGCAGATGGGGTTCATGATAAAGATTTATTATTAATTCTAACATGAAACAAAGAACAAACATTTCAATATAAACCTACTCATAAACAATGCAAAAAGAAGTTCCAAACAAGAACAAAGCATAGCAAACTATAGCCTTATTTCAGATGCACAAATACTTATCAAATCATGTTAGAACAAGAGCACCGCCTTGCGGGTGCAGACCGCTCATCTCTTTTCTTTTTAAAGGTGAAGGGACTCTCAATATCAATCACAAAGGAGGGAGGGATGGAGTGAAGAGGGGTATATAGTGTGGGGGTGTGGTCATTTATTACATTATCTTCCAAAATGCGGGAAAAAAATGCCAAAAAAATAAAATTCGGGGGGTGGGGGGTGGGGGGAGGGGATTCTTGGGTGTGATGGTTGGACGGTATTTAAAATATAAAATAATAAAAATAAATATTTGTGTTTTTTAACCGTTTAAAAAAAAAATGGGTGGGGATGGGGTGGGGGTGGGGGTGGGGGGTATAGTGTGAGGGTGTGGTGGTCATTTGTGAGATGATCTTAAAAAAAAAATTGGGGGGGGGGAGTCGGGGGGGGGGATGGCGGGGGGGATGGTTTGGGTGGAGTCTAATGTGGTATGTCAGGTAAGAGCTGTTTTGTCAAAGTATCAATCAAATCTAATCATAAATAAAGAAGTGAAGGAAATAAAAAAAATGGGGGGTGGGGTGGGGGGAGGTATAGTGTGAGGGTGTGGTGGTCATTTGTGAGACGATCTTCTCATAAATAAAGAAGTGAAGGCAATTTTAGCAAAATTGAATAATTTGACCTTGAGAGTCAAGGTCTGTCAAAGGTCAAGGTAAAATTCAACTTGCCAGATACAGTAACCTCATGATAGCATGAAAGTATTTGAAGTTTGAAAGCAATAGCCTTGATACTTTAGAAGTCAAGTGGATCGAAACACAAAATTTAACCATATATTCAAAGTTAATAAGTAAAAAAAGGGCCATAATTCCATAAAAATGACAACCAGAGTTATGCAACTTGTCCTTTTACTGTCCCCTTATGATAGTTTGCGAGTGTTCCAAGTATGAAAGAAATATCTATAATACTGTAGGGGTAAAGTGGACCAAAACTTAACCAAATTTTCAATTTTCTAAGTATAAAAAGGGCACATAATTCTGTCAAAATTCCAGTCAGAGTTACATAACTTTGCCTGCACAGTCCCCTTATGATAGTTGTTGCAAGTATGAAAGCAATAGCTTTGATACTGTAGGAATAAAATGGACCTTAAAACTTAAGCAAAATTTTCAATTTTCTAAGTATAAAAAGGGCACATAATTCTGTCAAAATGCACGCCAGAGTTATCTAACTTTGCCTGCCCAGTCCCCTCATGATAGTAAGTAAGTGTACCAAGTTTGAATGCAATAGCATTGATACTTTCTGAGAAAAGTGGACCAAAACGCAAAACTTAACCGGACGCCGACGCAGACGCTAAGGTGATGACAATAGCTCATAATTTTTTTTCAAAAAATAGATGAGCTAAACAAAAAATAATTTCTGTTTTTATATAATAAAATTAACTTGTTAATGATGTGTGGATATTAAAAAAATCAGACCATCACCCTCAAATCATGCCATCAGCCATAAAATCAGGTAATCAACCTCAAATCATGTCCTAACCCTAAAATCATGTCCTCACTCTCAAATCATGTCCTCACTCTCAAATCATGTAATCACCCTCAAAGCAGGTCATCACCATCAAGTCATGTCCTCACCCACAAATCATGTCATAATCCTCAAATCAGTTCATCATCCGTGTTTTCCGTTACCTTTAGTATAGCAAACCACATCTATGTCTTCGGGACAGAGCTTTGCCTCTTCAAGTGCTTTATGTAGAACATCGAGGGCAACAGCCTGGTGGTGCTTGGCAGTGTCACGTGGAAGGAAACCTGGTTGTGGGAGAGGGGAATTGGAGAGCAAGAAAATAAGCAGGCTTAAGGAGACCTTATTTTCAATTGTTCTACTCTCTTTTATTATCCAGAAATAGTTTTGATACTTAGCATGCTGAAGTAGAAAACATTTTATTACAAAACTTTCGTTGTTTGATATATATTATTGAAATGTTATTGAAAGGTGGCTTAAAAATCAGTTATTAACAAAACTGTTAATCAACAAATTGTAACATACCTGTATGTATATCATTATATATTGAACCATCATAAACTGTTACACTTAACGTATTTAATGTCAGGAGCAACATGTCATAAATGGTTAATTTTTTTAAAGGAATACTGGTTTTTTGTTGTACATGTAATTCTAGTATCCACAATGTACAAAAATAATAAAACCTTGGGATTCTTCAATGGAAAAAAACCAATTACAAGAGTTCTGTCTCAAACATGACCTACACCCCTGAACCAATTTGTGGCAAAACAGCCATTCCCAGACTTAGTTCTATGGCACATATGTTATAAATACGTGGATTGCTGAAAAATCAACAGCGAACATATTTACCCTTAAATTATATATATCCTCTTTCAAACTGTTTGCATGTGTATAATCAAGATAATGGCTCTGCCACAAGTCGCTAAATGCTTACTTACCTTGGCCAGGTGGAGTTATGTATGTGTCCCTTGGATTGGACAGGACTATGCCATCTTTAATAATGCCAACACCCAGCTTGTTTGCACTGCCTTCAAAACCAATAGCAATCACCATCTGCATTCAAACAGAATTTTATTTGAAAAATAAATTTTAACATAATTAAATTTTATGTGATGATACATGTACAGCAGGTGTTTTTTTTCCACTTTTTGGGAAGATAGCCCATGGCTTTGGAATTGGGAATTTTATCGGCATTTTCATGAAATTGGGAAAATAAATGTATTGGCCTTTTTTTTCCACACAAAAAGTCCACTGAATAGGGAAATACTAAATTTGATATAACTCTTTATAATCATCCAAATTAAAAGAACAAAATCATAAAACACTTTGTAAGATGTAATTGCATTAAAATTGAGATAAAATACACATTAGACACTGCTTTCTAAAAAAAAATATATTTTTTTTAAATATATATATTTTTTTTTTGAATTTGGGAATTTTTGGCCACATTTTGGGAAAAAAGTATACTTTTTGGGATTGGGAACATAGCCAAATTTCTGCTATAAAATCGGGCCAAAAAAACCCCTGTTACATGTTTTTGCACCACTCACTTCACTATACACCGTACACAGAATAAATGGGCTTCTTCAAGATTTTGTTGAGAACAACCAATTTATCATAATCCATTGACAGCTGTTATAAGTTTTTTAAGATGCAAACCAAGTTAGATTACTCTTTTCAATATTTGATAACCATGAATATTTCTCTTTGCAAACATACTTAGAAGTATTCAATTTAATTGTTGCTATTGATTAATCAACTGCCTTTCTCAGTTATGTTCTGAATTTGACTTCCAGGTAACAAATATTTGTCCCTAAAGTTGTCTTCGTTTGTTTCCACTGCCAATCTTCTCTTCTTAAAAGTCAGACTAAATTCTTAATACTTGCTGTTTTGTTGGCGAGAAAGCACAATAATAATTTCAGCGAAAAAAATAGGAGAGTAATTTTGCACACCTTGATTACACCAATCAGTATGTTACTTATTTTATTATTGGAATAAATTCCAGATTTGATTCCAAACAAATTACATTCCTGAAATATGCATTTAATTTATGGATGCATACATGACAATTATTAGGCCTCTTGTCTTAAATATTGAGCTTTTTTTCTATACAGCATTTTTATTTAACACAATTATCAACATACAAAATACAAGTAAATTCTCTATTACAAACCTTTTTTGTATCCGAAATTCTCTATTCGAAAATATATAATCTACGATATTGCAAAGAGAAAATGTGACGACGTCAATGTAAAAAAACTGTTATATAAACATATCATTGATATAAACCGTCATATCGTTAGTAAATTGTTATAGATCTAAACTAAATCAATAAAATATGGCAATAATTTGAAAGTATAAATAAGTTGGAGAAGTTAAAAAATATGTTGTTGTTGTAACAATATGAGGAATCCGGGTCCGTTCGCCCTAAATCCTGTTCGCCCTAAAACCTGTTCGCCCTGGGTCCGTTCGCCCTAAATTTTATTATCAAAGCAGGGAAGCAATAAATATAACGAAAATTGTGATCTTTTTAACATTTTAATATATAAATGACAATTTAAGCTACAAACTTGCCTACATGTGTGAAAAAACAAACGTGTAAGGGTGTTTGTAACAAAGCCGTTGAATGCCAGTAATTTTCTCTTATTGTGTATTATATTAATTAATGAAAACTTGATGTTACACCTTTTACATATTTTATGTTTATTTTCTTAATCATACGCTAATAATCATATTAAAGATAATTTCTAAAAAAATAAATAATAACAGTTCTGTTTTATAAACATGATCTATGCATGCATCAATATTAAGTATACTCTTTAGGATAATAGTTTCAACTTAATAATCATATTATACATAACTAATTTCTATATGATTTAGTAATTGTTCTCAATGTTAACTATATTAGGTAAATACGACACTCAATCAATCAATTAACACAGATCGTTATCTCTATAATCTCTTAATTAATCGACACCGATCAATAAAGGCCGGTTGCTACTTCACACCGCGCAATACACGCGAGAATTATTGGAAGTTGATCAGTTTAGTAAATTGAATATTGATGATGTTTTTTTTAGATATAATGATGTTCATATGAATTTTAAATTTATTTGCCTATGCAGGGATCGACAAGAATACAAGAATTTAGATAATCCGACAGACGGTGGTTATATATTGCTGAATGTAAGAACCATAAACAACGCAAGAAGTTACACTCAAAATCTCATAATCTTAATGACTATATTACACATATAAATGTACAAATAATTTATAAATTTAATATATACAGCTTATATATAGAATAATAAATGATGCACTTTATCTTGTGTACATATTTGTAATATTTAAATTTCCATTTTAACTTATTTAATAATTTTAATTAATCATAATTAATAAAGTTTTACTTAATTTCAATTAACAAAATTTTATAATTACTATTGCATATTTTTTAAAGTAACTATTGCATATTGTTTAAAATGACTAGTACATATTGTTTAAAATAACTATTGCATATTGTTTAGAATAACTATTGTATATTGTTAGAAATACTTAAGGAATTGCGCAGTCCGTATCACGCATTAAGCCCATTTTTCACAAAACCACATCGGTATACTTTTTGTGCTAGGTGAGCTACAAACTCTAACATATGGAAAAATACATTGATGTTCTATAATAAAACAGTTTAGTAAGCTAAGAGAGCGAGTAGCAAATTCCAATCTAAATTGTTTACCAAATCAAGAACGCAAACGCAAGCTTCTTTAATTAATTACATCTATAATGGATCAAAGGATATTAGCGCTTAACGCTACTTCGCATAAGTCGAAGAATGGTAGCATTTAATGCTAATTGAAAATGAAATACGATAGAGACAACATTCACTAAGACCGTAATGGACAGAATGATAAATTATTAAGAACTAAATAATTTATCGTACGTAAATGAAGATCCCGTTACCAGTTACATTAGATGGAAATAATGAAATCCTTAAGGAACATTAAAATATATAGAAAAAGTACGTACGATATGTTTTTATTGTATGCAATTGACAAATTAAATTAAACTCCACATAGCCGATGCTGCCACCGTTCACAAACGTCGCGTGTAATCGCATGTCGTACCTCCAAATTGCACGAAATGCACAACAGATTATCCATTTTTGAAATAATAGAACCAGACATTTGAGCTCCATTTTATATACTGTGATAATTCACAGTTAGGTTATTCCGAACATATCAAACAAAAAAGTGTTACCGAAATATAAAAGACGGCGCTCTTTAACTTGTAAGCGTATTTGTAACAAAGGCCAGTAATATTCCTTAATTGCTTATTATATTAATTTATGATGAAATCTAAGGTACAAACTTGCTTGCATGTGTGAAAAATCAAAACGGCGCTCTTTAACTTGTAAGCGTGTTTGTAACAAAGGCCAGTTATTTTCACTAATTGCTTACTATATTAATTAATGAAAACTTAAGGTTCAAACTTGCTTATATGTGTGAACAATCAACTGTTCATACCCCGATATGCACATGATAATATAGGGCGAACGAACCCAGGGCGAACGGACCCAGGGCGAACGTGTAACTAGGGCGAACGGACCCGATACCCAATATGAGTAACTGGAAATGCTACTTTCACAATAGTAAATTATTTTTAGAACCGTTGGGAATCCCCAATTTCGTTTCCAATTTGTAAATAAATTAAAATACATGTAGACATAGTTCGTTCATAGAAATAACAACTTTATTGTTGGATTTAGTTTATATGAGAGCTAAATATTGAAATCAACATGGCTTCAACAAAACCGTCTCGCAAGTATCCAAGAAAACCAAAACGGGATAAAGATGAGTTTTTTATGTTTAAGAAAGACATCCCAATTGTAAAGGCATTCAAAGAGAAGATTCAAAGGATGTATGAAATACAGATTCAGTTGGATTCAAAAGTGGATGAAGGACAATGGTTAATCATATTTGGTGATCCAGTTGACAGAAAGAGTTCAAAGGTTGTTATTGCTAGTGATAAGCATTAAATTAAGCTTACAAGTTACAGTGAGTTACACACATCAAGTTGGTAGCACATGATCCTTAATTTCTTTGTAAATACACAGGATACTCTAAAGTTTTCTGGGGACGATTGAACTTTACCGGTACGCAACACTTAACATCAAACAGCGTACCCTAACCCTAGCCCTTAACACCTTACAATTAACGCAATACTTTTTATCCTATATATTTCCTTAGTATCGGGGGCTACCGACCCCAAACCCCCGCTTTGTTGACAGAGGTACACAACTGCGTAGCGGTAAAGTTCAATCTAGCCATTTTCTGACACTTTAAAATAATTAATTTTGTCTGTGTCCTAAAATTAAGCAACAAAATACAATAATTTTCTGTGATTTACTCTTCATTTTTTGCTTTAAAAATAAACCCAGCTTTGCTAACTCTTGAATAGAATTATATAGAACAAAAATGTAAAAGTATGCTGTTCAGTGTTTTTATTTTCTATGGAATGGTTTTTTAATCAATTACGCAACTGTAATGATCTATTGCCCTCGTGCATCATGCATCTGCAAGGTTGTATGACCTTATATCCGGTTGTACAAATCCGTGATCAAATGATCACAAGATAACTGAAAGCCGGGCCAAAGTCTGTAGAATAGCGCGGTAAAATATACTTTCCAAAAATTAAGAGACTGTTGATTAATTATGGACGAAAACCATAATTAAGAGGACGAAAACCATAATTAAGAGTCATAAAAAATATTAATTTTTTGCTAAAAAAGTGTCCGAAAACTTACAGTAATTATGGTAATTTAAAACAAAGGTGTAATTTGATTTAACTAATCCGTTTAGTGACAAATTGTTTTATTGTTACATTGTAACATGTTTCTGTTTTCTTCCACATTTTTATTTATTCTGTAATTATAATTATTCATGTTATATAAAGTGTTAATTATGCAGTATTATACACAGAGCTCCAGATAAAAATTTGGTCAAATTCTTATTTACTCCCTATTTTAAAAATGAATTCTTATTTTACCCCCTATTTATAAAATTAATTCTTAACAATATATTACCAAATAATTTTGAGTGCTTTAGATTCGCAGTCATTTACGCAAGAGCTTATAAGTTCATCAATTACATGTGTATTGACGAAACCATGCTTTGGGTATTTGAATCTAATTGAAAAAATGCATGCAGCGAGGACTTTTGACACTGAAATGGCTTTTTTGCCTTCCACGCTTCAATAAACCGCTTCAGTCGGCCATTTAGATTTTTTCTGTAAAACGGTCACTCACACTTTGGTTTTGTACTGTTTGGGCAATCGGTCACTTGCCTTAAATAAAGGACCAACTAATTGTTTTTAATGAAAATTCAATACTGCTCCAGCAGCTGGAGTTTCACTTCTTTATATTTTATAATTATATAGGTCATAATGGCCTTTTGGTCGCCGTTTAAGTCATATCAAAAACTATATTTAACATTTAATTTTAATGGCATTTTGAATAGGTATACAGTATATTACTTGTGTATAAAAATTACAATAAGTGTGATTAAAAAGGTACAATTAACAGTAATGACTCGCCTGCAAATCTAGTAGAACAGAATCGAGACCGTTTGGCCTTTCTACGTTCTTAGGTGTAGCTCTTCCTCACAGCAAACGCTTGAGTGACTTTGATTTAAAGTTGTAGTTTTAATTGAGCCCCTAGACGAGCCAGAACCGGGATGAAATGTTTACCATAAATAATTTGCTACTGGAAGTTTAACGCACGTTCGAAAATTTCGATTTCGTGTTTTATTTTTTCAATGCGTAACTTTACGCAAAGATTTTAAATCTAAATCGTTATTTAAGAAATTTAATTCCTTTTTACGCCTTTACGCATGTTATCTGGAGCACTGATTATACATGTAGCTTAAAAACTATATTAAGTGATTTGTCATTTAATGAGTGACATAAGCTGTAAGCATGAATAATAAGCGTTAGCATGAATAATAAGCGACTCATTTCATTCTGCAATATAATACAATTTTTATCATGATTACATTACCATTTTCATATGGAACGTAGTTATACTTAGTATGTTTGTTTGTTTTTTCTCCAGTCAAATGTCATAGTAAATATATACGTAGGGACAACTCTCTGTATTATCTGTATATATATTATGTAAACATGTTGTATTATGGGCCAGAGGCCTTTCTTTACAATAAACTTACTAATACTTACGAGAAAAGAGAAAACCAAGTCAGTGTTTTTTAGTTGTTCAAATTTGGAGAAGGTATTCGGCCCAATTGCCAATTGAAAAAAGAATATATTTTGCCAAATGGGACCTTAACAATTCACAATTGAAGGTTTCCACACAAAAAAAAATGTTTTTTCAGACCTTAACATTTATTTCATCTCCCATCCAGCTTTATAAGTTGAACCTTAGTTAATATAATGTTCAAAACACTTGTATAATCAGTTTTGAAGCATTTTTAGCAAAAACAAACAAACAACCACACTTGTTCCCCAATTATAGTCAAAACATATTCCCAAAATGGTGAAAAAAAACCCACTGCAAGTGAAGATATTAACAGTTTACAAACTTTGGAAAAAATAACAAAAGTCGTAGTATGTTGACACTTCCAAATTTCTATCATACATCCCTTTTTAATATAAAAATTTAGCTTTTCACTCATTTTAAGAATTATTGTTCTGAATGTTTATTTTTCTTATTGCAGAGTTACATCCAAGCCATCTGTACTCCTGAAGAGCGGAAAGTTGTTCAGTTTCCAATGCACACTGCTATGGAATTGTCAGATGCCCATAAACTGGAAGCAATCGAAATAAAAACAAATGCATGCATTAAACCTCTTGAAAATATTGCCCAGTTTGAAATCACAGGTTCTGAACTTGCTGTCACATTAGCTTTGTCTCGTCTTGAAGAGTTAGTTGGAACATCCATCATAGAAAATGCTGTTGATGGCGACTTTAACTCTTACGAAGCTGGTGTTATTAAAATTTCTCCTTCCACAAATTGTGGTCGAAAAAGACTGTCAGACAAATTAGAAAGAGCTCTTTCGAAGAACAGCGATGGTGGATGCAGTGTTGATGATTATAAACATGCAAAGCCCTCAGTTCAGCGGGTGTTGCTTAATTGTTTGCAAGATGATGATGCAGATGACATTGATGATGATGCTTTGTTTGATGAAGGTGCATCGGATGCTAACTCTAACTCTAAGAAGAATTATAAAGTGCATATTTATGATGACAGTGATGAAATGGAGATAGGGAACGTTAGTGATAAATTTGCTGACTTGAATTTGAGTGATTTAAGTGATTCAGAACACAAAGCATCTGATACCGAAGCTGTTAGTGAACATGAAAAATACTTACAAGACTATGCTACCCGCTTAGGGTTTGAAAAACAGCATATTGAGTATGCTTTAACTATGGTGGATGCATCAACACGTCCATCAGACTTCTTCAGCCTCGTGCAAAAAATTTCAACTAGTCGTGGCTCATCAGTAAAACAGTCTGTAGAAGTTAGGGATGACATTTCCAGTGACAATAAAGCTAACAATAATGAAGATGACATTATTATAGAATCAGTTGAAGAAGTTGTGATACCAAGCCCAGTGGAGGCCCCAAAGGCAATAAGAAAAGTAAAGACTGACATTCCTGAGGGCTACAAAGAAATGCTGCTAAGAGACTGTCAGCAGGAAGATGAAAATTGCTCTGTGGAAGAACTTAAGCGCAGAAATGCAGAAAGGCAAAAACTGCTTAGAGAAAACTTTGAAAAACAACAAAAATATCAAGCGTCTGATGGTGTAAGTAAAAAGAAGAGAAATAAAAAAAATAAAACCAAACAACTTGAAAAGAACACTCCTGTTGAGCACCCTACATCAAGAACCTACTCGAATGACGAGGATCAAACTTGTGTTTTGAGAATATATGATACTCTACAGCCATCAGGATCAGTTGGGACCCTTGAGGAATTCACCGCAGTTCCCAATCGAAAAAAAGATAGTGGTCAGACTGGGCCATTCACCCCTGGCCGACCAGCTTCAACCCAGGGACAAAAAGGTTTCTCAAGGGCATCCAAAATGCCAACCACCAATCAGGGAATGAAAGAATATCATCACTATTCAAATACTCCAAATACCAATCAGGGACAGCATCAATTTACTCAGCCCTCGGCTTTGCCAGCTATGGATCAGGGTCAGCGTCCAATAGGATTATCAGGCAACCAGGTTCCCCAGTCGCCTCAGGGTAGGACACACAAGCCCATGCAGGCTGTTGTTCCGGTCCAACTGGCAGGGAAATCACAGTCACAGGGGCCGGTAGATCCCAAGGATTTGAGATCCATTGTTATTGATGGCTCAAATGTTGCAATGACGTGAGTATGCCTCTGACGTTTCGTTAAATGTACCCAGAAGTTTAAAGGATATTACTAGTATTTCAAGTTTTGATTGATATAATTTTATCGATACTAGTTTAGGTAAAGCATGCAGTGTTTTTTTTTCCACCATTTTGGGAATGGGGCCGTGTCCCTGTGGATTGGGAAAATGTTCGGCATTTTGACTAAAATCGGGAAATTCATGTTATTGTTTTGCTAAACAATGCTTCAAAATTGAGAATACAAGTGTTTTCAGTATTATAAATGTATTTACTTAGGTTGAACCGAAATGGATGTGAGACGAACAAAATATTGAGATCTAAAAATTTTTTTTTGGGGGGGGGGGAACATTTTATTGAGGAATGTTAAGCTCCCATTTGGGATAAATATGTACGTTTTTCCATTGGGAATGGGCCCGGCTGATTACCGCACCCGATTTTGATTAAAGAAAAATGGCATGGGTGTATCAGGCTTCACTGAAGTATTTGTATATATGGAAATCGACACTACTGTACATGTCTTTTAATATGTATGAACATAACATAAAATCTATAGAAAATTGACATTTATTTCATATAGGTATTCATGCTGGAGGCATAAAATGATTGCCCTACTCTTTTTGAATAATTGAGCCATATTTATGCTCTACTTTTAGCAGAAGATCAGTGATCAACCTGATTCGTAGATTCTTGTATAATAACTGCTTGTGACTATTAACATTTTTTCCAAAGCTACAGCAGCAATTAGGGGCATGTGTGTTGATCAAGCACTTAGCTTGAATAAACCTAAATGGATTGGTTAAAACTTTAGATTTCTTATTTTCAACCTATTAATTAACTATTTTTGTTTATGCAAAATATTCAGCCTAAACCTTTTTCAGGCATGGCAATGGAAAGATATTTTCGTGTCGAGGCATACAGATCTGCGTGGACTACTTTAAGCAGAGAGGTCATGACCTGATAACGGTGTTTGTGCCGAATTGGCGTAATTGTAGACCTGGCCCAGACAACAACATTCTTGACCAAGAAATTCTGCAGGAACTGAAAGATAAGGGAGTGCTGGTTTTTACGCCATCCAGAAAGATAGGGAGAAAAATGGTGGCTGCTTATGATGACAGGTACATGCCTATGTGGTCAAGAATTTTGAGTGTGACTAAGGCTTTTTAGTCTTCCACTCGTTTATACAAGCCAAACAGTTTTCTCACCATCTTCATCATGAATTTCATGTTTATCGCAGATGAAAGTGACTAAAAAAAATTGAAATCCACACACTGCACAATGAAATTACAATTATTAAAATGTATAAACCTTTCATTACATTTTTTATTAATTTATTCCTCATCGTAGACATTTTTTTGTACACATGATTTTATAATAAAGTAAATAGTATATTCTAACAATTATTTATGATATAAAAATTCGGGTGCATTCCGGATACAACCACACGCTCGAAAGGGCCAGTTTGACAAAAAGCCCCCTTCTGCTCTTTTAACCCTTTAAGTGCCGGAACCGAATTTTGAAGGCCTTTGCAAACAGTTTGGATCCAGATGAGACGCCACAGAACGTGGCGTCTCATCAGGATCCAAACTGTTTGCTATTCTGATAGTATTGTTTGAAAAAAATCGAAGAAATGGCTTATTTTAGAAATTCAGCAGACGACATTTTAGCAGATGACAAATTTCCCAGCATGCAAAGGGTAAAAATCCTAGCTAGAGCACTGTCATGTATGTGATTGCTTCTGTGTTGCATTTTATGTCCGCCCTATAGCTTTGCCATGCATGATGGGATTTAAAAACTAAATTGGCACATATGATCATCATATAAGTTGCGTTCTGAGAAAACTGGGCATAATGCATGTGCGTAAAGTGTCGTCCCAGATTAACCTGTGCAGTCCGCACAAACTAATCAGGAACAACACTTTCCGCTTTTATGTCTTGTTTAAATGAAGTCTCTTCTAAGCAAAAATCCAATTTAGTGCGGACTGCACAGGCTTATCTGGGACAACACTTTACGCACATGCATTATGCCCAGTTTTCTCAGAACACAACTCATATCTTGACTAGAGGATGCGTCATTGGCCAAACGATGTTGCTGGCATAAAGGTCAAGGTCACAGTTGAAACTTGAAATTTGTTCATATTCCTTATACATAATGCATATGTACACCTTTCATTTAAGGCATATGAGGAATATGCTCAAACTGAAAGCATTGATTGTTTTCGTTCTTTCTAAAGAACCAGAAAATGGCACTTTCTCAATTTTGAAAAAAAACCCGACAAAATTCCCATTTAATCTGTCAGAATAAATCCCATTTGAAGGTTTCCAATATTTTTTTTTTTAATATTTGTTTTAAATAAATTAAATGCAACATTTATTTAGTTTCCCTATGCAGTTTTATTATCAATTATAAAGTATAAGTGAGCAAAAAATCAAATGCACCAATTTCCCCAAATGAAGACTTCATGACGTGAATTTTCCCCATTTCAATTTTTTTTTCGTGCAAATTTTCCTAATTGGGCTGGTACTGGTTCTTTTCCCAATTGGGCAAAAAAAATGCTGCTAAGTGTTTAGTGTGACTTTTAACCTTGAGGAAAGCAACATGGTTTTGCATGCTTGGGTCGAACCACTAACTTCATCATGCATTCTGGTATTTTGAAATAATTTGTCACTAATATTCAAAATATCCAAGCCCATGCTTGTGTGAAGTTCACAAGTTTTACATATTTTAGTGAAAGTATTTGTTCGTACCCTGCAAGTAACTTTGCCGTTCACTGTGAGATTTGGAAATAAATTCATGTGCCAAATCATGGTAGGGTTTTTCTAGCCATTTTGGGAAAAGGAGTCTGGTCGAATTGGGATTTTTTAAATCAATACAATTGAAATTTTGGATTTTTTTATCAACAAAATGGACCAAATAATTGAAATTGGGATTTTTTTTTTATCATCAAATATTGACTCATCAGGCCTTTTCCTGGCCATTTTGGGAACAAATCATATACCGGTAAGTTATATTAATACACTTTGTTAGATGTGAAGATAAAATTGAGGTATAATTATGATAAGACACCAATTTCTTAAAAAAATAATGAATTTTTAATTGCTTTGTTGAAATTGGGAATTTTTTTACAATTTCAGTTTGGGATCAGGTCCGTTTGCTTTCAGGTCGGGTCCGTTTTACAGCCTTTTTTCTGTAGAAGAAAACCCCCGGATGGTGCTCCCATCAATATCAATTCACAATTGACACTATTGTCTTTCATGGTAATTAGGGGATTTAGAAATTAGTCAGCACAAATTATTACCATATATTTGGTGGGCCCTTAGATTTTCTCATACTCATATGGTCCCTAAGACAAGAAGTAAAGAATGTATAAAGGTAAGCAAATGTGTTTAAAATATCAGTTTGATAGCCTTTATTTTCCTCCTTACATTTTCCAGGTTTGTTTTGGAGTTGGCCGAGGCTGAAGATGCCATCATAGTGTCTAATGACCAGTACAGAGATCTTATGGAGGAGAAGGCGATATGGAAAAACATCATTCACACACGGTAGGGGCCTAAATAGAAGAAAAACATTATTCAGATGCGAGCCAAAGTAGGGAGCACTCTTAACATCGTTCAGACGCATTAGGGGCCCAAATAGGGGATCACTCTAAACATCATCAAGAGTTGGTAGGGGCCCAATTAGGGGAAAAACCTCATTCAGATGCGAGCCAAAGTAGGGAGCACTTTTAACATCGTTCAGACACAGTAGGGGCCCAAATAGGGGATCACTCTGAACATTATCGAGACTTGATAGGGGCCCAAATAGGGGAAAAACATCATTCAGATGCGAGTCAAAGTAGGAAGCACTCTTAACATCGTTCAGATGCAGTAGGGGCCAAAATAGGGGATCACTATGACATTCAGACACAGTAGGGGCCCAAATATAGGATCACCCTGACATTCAGACACGGCAGGGGCCCAAATTAGGGATCACTCTGACATTCAGACACGGTAGAGGCACAAATAGGGGATCACTCGGAACATCATCAAGAGTTGGTAGGGGCCCAAATAGGTAAAAATCATCATTTAGATGCAAGCCAAAGTAGGGAACACTCTTTACAATGTTCAGACGCTGTAGGGGCCCAAATAGGGGATCATTCTCACATTCAGACACGGTAGGGTCCCAAATGGGGGATCACTATGACTTTCAGACACGGTTGGAGCCAAGATGGGAATAACTGTGATACAATTAACTTAATTAAGTGATTGAGTGACGACAATTGCCTTAATCATAAACTGCAAGCAAATTAGATCATTGGACATGCACAGTTTTAGCTCACCTGAGCACAACGTGCTCATGGTGAGCTATTGTGATCGCCTTTTGTCCGTTGTGCGTCAGTTGTCAACATTTGCCTTGTGAACACTCTAGAGGCCACATTTATTGTCCGATCTTCATGAAACTTGGTCAGAAGCTCCATCCCAATAAAATCTTGGTCGAGTTCGAAACTGGGTCGTGTCGGGTCAAAAACTAGGTCACTAGGTAAAAAAAAGAAAAAACTTGTAAACACTGTAGAAGTCACATTTGATGCCCAATCTTCTTGTAACTTTGTCAAAATGTTTGTTTTAATGATATGTTGGTTGAGTTAAAAAAATGGTTTCGGTCCATTGAAAAACATGGCCGCCAGGGGACGGGGCAGTATTCCTTATATGGCTTAAGAGAAACCTTGTGAACACTGTAGAAGTCACAATTTTTGCCCAATCATCATGAAACTTGGTCAAAACATTGGTTTCATTGATATCTTGGACGAGTTTGAAAATGGTCCAGATCGGTGAAAAAAACATTGCCGCCAGGGGGCGGGGCAGTTTTCTCTATATGTATATGGTGAAAACATGTGAATGCTCTAGAAGTCACATTTTTGGTCCAATCTTTTTAAAATTTGGTCATTTAATTTGTTTCCTGGATATGAAGGTTGAGTTCGAAAATGGTTTGGATCAGTTAAATAAAATAAAGGGCAAGTAAAGTATGTTCCCGTCTGTATGAAGTACATTTATTATTTTGAACTTCCCAGAATAGTTTAGTTCCTTTGGGTCTCAGGTGAGCACATGCTAATATGGGATGACACTTTCCGCCTTAACTGAATTTTGGTCCAGAGGAGTCCTCCTTTATATACAAAAACCCATAAAAGCCAAAAGTTTCATCCCTGACTGCACATGCTTATCTGGAACGACACTTCATGCACATACATTTAGCCCGGTTTCCCCAGAATACGGGTCATACTTTCATGCTCAAGATGATCACATTGAAGCTTAGTTTGAGTAGTGGCATTTCGCAGTAGTAATCTTGTTGAATGTTGAACCCAATTTCAGACTATTGATGTACAGTTTTGTGAGAGACCTCTTCATGCCTCCGAACGACCCCCTAGGCAGAACTGGACCCAACCTGGATGACTTCCTAAGGGTATCAACGGATCTCGACAGGTTAGATATGAAAAAAACTCCACCCAGACGCATTTTATTTTCTCATAAAATTTCATTTTGCAAATAATCTTATGATTTTTGAGTGAAATTTTTTGTTAAACATATTTTTTTAGTTAGATTGGAGCTGAGAAATCAGAATAAGTAGCCAAAATCTGCTTTATTTTAAAAACCCAATTGCTTGCACTCTCGGGGACCAACAACAAAAGTTCCAGCAATCCGGAATTCGAGCAAACAGATTGCTTATATACATAAATTCCTTATTAGTTTTGAATTAACAAAACAAAATATGTAATAAATATTTCACTGATTGATATTTCATAACAGTTGCACATGCAATCATATAAAAATAATATAATAAATTTATATTATATCAGCGCATTTTTATTATGTAGCAAATTTAGGGGTACATGTAAGAAACGGCACTATGAAACAAAACATGCATAAGTACTGTAAACACATCGATGAAATATTAAACAGCCCTACATGTATTAGTTTATTCGCTTTTTGTTAAGGACATGATGTCAGCCTGTGTTGTGTTCATGAATTGTCACCATGAAACAAAGTTTTCTATTCCATACTTTATTCAAATCAATTACCAAACAAGTTCGAGCCAAACTTGTGAAAAGTGTTACAAGGACTGTGAAAACAGTTCGAGCCATCGGATAATTGCCACCTACCGAATTAGAGCCACCCTATGCAAATTGATAGAAATATATAGCAATACAAAATCAGTGCTTCGAGGAGAGTACAAGCCAAATGGAAATTTGAGTCAAGCAAGTTTGAGCCATCGCGTTTGGACTGTATTTAAAAAAATTGTAGTGTCCAATTAGAGATTTTACCAACCTTACAGATTTTGGTTGCCATTGGCTACTAGTATTTTAACTACTAGTAATGCTTACTACTTACTGTCAGATTCCCCTGCAGCTCATGGTAAATTGGTTTTTCAGTATGATTGTTTCTTTTGGGTGGTTGGTAGACCTCTTTCACTTACCTACGTCCAAAAATGTGATTTATCTTTATCAAAACTGAATATTAAAATCTAGGTTGCTTTAGATCTAGCTAGAGGGGCACAATTGTGTTACAAACAGCTTTTTTATGTTAACATGCAGTGCCTTGTTTTCTGTGTATTTCATTTATTAAGTAACATTAATACTCAAAATCAAGGAATCTTTCCCAAAATATTTCGTAACATAAAGTTGAACCATAAAAAACTGTGTACCTTATACTTATAGAAATTGTTAAATTTCAATGCCAATTGTGGTATGGTTACATAGATTTAATAACGAGATTCAATTTTGATTTGTTGTGTGACAATATATTCCATATTAATTTTCCTCCAAGGTGTTTGAACAATTACCAGACTGGCTTCAGGCAGCATCAGAAGAACAACGTATTCATGAGAAATACGTTGTGCTTCCAAAGCTGTCCGAAGCCACTCTTGCGTTTGATCGTTAATGTTCAGATATTGTAGCTGGAAATTCACATGGAATATATTGTGACACACACAAAAAACACAAGCATTTTGTATCACATTAAATCTATGTTACCAGACCACATTTATCGTTGATTTTTTATGTGTTATCTTTATTTGTCAAAATATTGTACAAAATATTTGATTATTTTTAGTGTTAATGGGCTTAAAAAAATAAAATTATGGTGTAAAAATGAAAACTCGGGTCAGATCTTATATTTTATTTATAACTGGTGCTTATTTTGTAATTCATAATTTTCAGGTTTGCTCCTTATCAACATTTTCAACCTAGAATGGACTATCCAGTGACACCAAAAGGCAGGGGTGGTCATCCACCGAGTCAAGGATATTATCAGACCGGGCTGCAAGACGGACAAAACTGCAACACCGGCTATAAGAATAACCCTAGTTCTCCTTATAAACCTGTGATAATTTACAGCGATGAAGTTGATGGAGCAACTAAACCACTTTTTAACACACCAAATAAAGGAACAAGACAGAATGCATGGGCAAATACGGGTCAAGGTCAAAATGCGTATGCAAACCCAGGTCAAGGTCAAAGTGCATGGGCAAACACAGGTCAAGGTCAAAGTGCATTGGCAAACACAGGTCAAGGACAAAATGCATGGGCAAACAAAGGTCAAGGTAAAAATGCTTGGGTAAACACAAATCAAGGTCCCAAATACCGCAGCAGATCAGAACAGGTGACTCAGGAGTTATTGCAATCTTTGTTAGGGATATTTCCAGAACAAGAAGAAACTGTTCGAAAGGTACTCAATAATCATTCAGGAGAAACTAACATTGAAAAACTGGCCAACTACTGTGTTGGTGCTTTATCAGATTAGCAGGTAGGGATAAGATACCAATGCTTCCTTTGCATACAAAGGCTTAGGTAATATATATGAACCAACATGTACTAATTAGCAGTTACTGGTAGATTGCAGGGATCCTGATAGGGTTTGACGCTAAAGGAGACTGAACCACATGACCTATTTTGTCAATGAGTAACTAGGGGGAGGAGGGCTTGGAGGTGTCCAGTTTCCAGGTGATGAAACACATTGTTTCTGGTTAATAACTTATCTCTTTCAGTGCTAAAACTTATCTCTTTCAATGCTGGTACCGAATTTTGAAGGCGTTCGCACATAACGTGGTGTCTCATCAGGATCCAAACTGTTTGCTATTTTAATAGTATTCTTTGAAGAAAAAACACGAAGAAAATGCTTATTTAAGAAATTCAGCAGACACCATTTTAAGCAGACGACAAATATCCTAGCATGCAAAGAGTTAAAGTTTGTGTGACCAATAATAATGATGAAGGCCTAGATTTGGGGTGTGAGAGGTCAGGGTCAAGAACACTTACATGAAGATCTATCTTGGGATTGAATTTCAGTTCAATGAGGTCAAGGCTTCTTTAACCCTTTGCATGCTGGGAAATTTGTCGTCTGCTTAAATGTCGTCTGCTGAATTTCTAAAATTAGCATTTTCTTCGATTTTTTTCAAAGAATACTATCAGAATAGCAAACAGTTAGGATCCTGATGAGATGCCACGTTTTGTGGCGTCTCATCTGGATCCAAACTGTTTGCAGAGGCCTTTAAAATCTGTTCCCGCACTGAAAGGGTTAAATGAAGAAAAAAAAACACAGAAAAAATGGGGATTTCAGTCAATAACTTTAATTTGAATTCATCAATCTCGATGAATTTTAAGATATAGCAATATTGGATTGAGACCAAGCTTTGGAAAGTGTTTGGATGTTTTGTATGTGGGGCATATAGGGTAAAGATCAAGGTAACTATAACAAAAGATATAGAAATGGCTCATTCTTAATATCATGTGGATTGAAGAGACTTAAGGTTTGCTTTCAGGTATTTTTCACACAGCCATAGCATGTGATTTCATTTTAATCCATTTATGCCTAGCGTCTAGAAAAAATGCCTTGGCAAACAGCGTAGACCCAGATAAGACGTCGCATGATGCGGCGTTTCATCAGGGTCTGCGCTGTTTGCTTAAAGGAATTTCTGTAAGAAATATTCTAAAAAAAGAAATAAATGTACCAGACATCCCTAAGTTTGGAAATGAATTGATCCAATTAAAACGGGCAATTTAGGATGGGAGTTGCTTAAAATAATTTCTGTAAGAAATATTCTAAAAAAAGATATAAATGTACCAGACATACCTAATTTCAGAAATGAATTGATCCAATTAAAACGGGCAATTTAGAAGGATGGGAGAGTCCACTCGGCATTAATGGGTTAATCCAGTAAGGTCAAGGTCACTTTAACTCAAAGTGAAAAAAATGATTTCCAGTAACAGAGGGGGTAATCACGTGATAGTCAAGATGGCGACATTCATGCTCAGGCAGGTATTTTTCGACGTTTTATACCCTTTATTACTTGTATTTTTCCTTTAAATGCCCCTCACTTTCCAGCCATATCAGCAAGAAAGTTACTAGCGTTTATGTCACGTTGATATTCGCTCTTTATCTCGACTACTCGCTGCAAAATTTCTTAGCTGGATGACCTAATTAAAGCTCCGCTAAGAAAATGTGCGTGGAGTAAAGTCGAGATATAAAGCGAATTTAAATACGAAATAAACGCTAATCACATGTTTACTGAAATTGCTGGAAAGTGAGCGTCATTTAACAATTAAACAAAAGTAATAAAGGGTATAAACCGGCGAAAAACAAGTGTCTCAGCATGAACGTCGCCATCTTAACTATCACGTGATTACCCCCTCTGAGTAAAAAACTCAAGTTTGGATAGAGGTATAAAACTGAATTTTGTTGTTGTTGCTTACATGCAGACCTAGCATGGGGGTTCTTCATTTGGGTCTGTTGGGTTAAGGTAAAGGACACTGTTACTAAAAATATGAAATAGTGGTTCATTGCTCCATAAATTGAAGTTTCTGGATAAATTTGCATGAAACATCTATGATAATGTTTTATAATTAACTTCAATTAAGTACAGTATGTGATCTTATTGCAGTTGTTTTTATTCAACTTAAATCAATGCCTAGATTTTATATGCTCTCTCCTAAATGTTGAAAATAGTGATAGTTCTCAATACTTACACCTTCTAATGGGTATTTTTACGACTTTTTACGCAATGGCCCGTATAATCGGGCGCTCTGATTGAATATTGCGATTGTCTCATGAGCAGTATAGTGTTTCATGCTTGCAATTGACTATGAGTGCTACAGCTTGTCTTTAACATTGCTTCAGACGGTGCATTATGAATAGATCTCTTCTTCATCAATTATTATTGTGAGCAGATTTTTTATTCTATTATTGTTCATAAGAATGAAATGCCCAGTTATATGGCTAATTTTATTGTAATGTTTCTTGTATTTTTTTAAATATATTTTTTAGCATTGTTTATCAGTAAATTAACACTGGTTTCATGTTCTGAGAATAAAATGTATGAGCCACAAGACAAAGATTTGTTTGTTGACCCAAAAACAAATATATTAGTTTGACCTTACCAATTTTATTGGAAAGGAAATGACAACATATACATGATGCTGAGATGCATGTAATGATTGACCTGTTTGTTCTTCTGTCTGTAAGATGTTACTTCTAAATGAAAAGTTTTATAGTACAGCAATAATGTTTTCAACAAAGCTTTGATTGTTGTATTGATTTAATATATGACGACCCTTAAATCACCCATATTATCTGACCTCGTTATGACTTTGACATGAACCTTCTTTTGGACTTGTTCTTATTCTTGGTTTACCCAAATTGGCATGTTTCGTATAACATTAATACAGCTTTTTGCAAAGTTTTAATACCTGCATGGATGTTATATATGAAAAATCTCTTCACAGCAATATCACCTGACCTTAATTTGACATTGACAATGACCTATATATGGACTTATTCAGAAGGTCAAAATTCTTGTTAACCCAAAAATGACACTTTTGTCTAACATCATTACAGCATGCTAGAAAGCTTTGATACTTGCATGTGTGCGTTCTATGAACACTATCATTACACCAGCATACCGTGAACACATTTTCATGTTTACATTGAACTCTTTTTTTCACTAAAACAAATACAGAAAATCTTAATGTTTTGTTAAGCCAAAACGACATGTTTTGCCTAACATCATTAATTATACTTGCTTGACTGATGTTTTTGAACACGATCAATACACAAACATCGCCTTACGTCATTTTGACCCTGACATTGACCCAGTTTTTGACTTGGACTAATTGATTATTCAGGTTAAAATTCTCGTTTGATTTAAATTGACTTTGATGAATATCAATACTTCTCACTAAAAAGCTCTGATTTTTCCATTCAACGGTCACCACACATCACCCGACCTTGTTTTGACCTTGACAGTGGCCTACTTTCTGACTAAGACTCGTTGAAATGATATTGACAAGGCTTCCACCAGGGGCATCAGTGTTCATTTAACTCAGCATTTTGTTTATTGTGCTATGGATTAGGTCTTATTTTTGTGTTATTATATTGGATTGTTTCACAATTCTTTTGATCTTTGTCTTTGGGTATCAGCAAATATCCTGTTGAAATTGTAAAGTATAAATACAAACAATGTCACACGCCGACTCTCCATGTTGTACTTAAAGTCTAATTATCAAGCATAGTCTTATTCTTAAAATATTGACTAATGAGATTTCTTCTTTAACCCTTTACCACTCAGATACGAATTTTCATGCATTTGTAGTCCCTTAGAAAGTTATATTTGATTTAAGACCTTTCTTACTAGATACTGATGAGCAGCAAATAGCATTAAACCTGAACAGACTGCGAGTTGCTTGCAGGCTGTTCTGGTTTTATGCTGTTTGCACATAACCATTTTCACTTGGCATCTAAGTGGGAAAGGGTTAATTTGCTCTGTTATCTCAATTGGTTAAAATAACTGTTACAAGTTAAGATTTGACTTTAGAAAGCATGGAGCCATTGGTGCATGTAGCCACTTAAAAGAACTCTGACGAATTATATGAAATATGTTTCTACTGTAACTTTTTAAAGTGCATTATCAACTCCAATGAAAACAGTGTAACAGTATAGAAAGTTTCATTTCATGAGCATGTTTAACATTTATTCTGGTGGAACAGTTCATGTTTTTCAAAAATACAAGAATGTGCATTGCTCAAGAAGAAAGCATTGTAACAATATTAGTTGGAAACATATTGCAGCTTAATTGTACATAGCATTATATCTTTTATGTATTTTAGTTGTGCTTTATGCGGTCTGTGACAAGTTTTTATCTTAAATCTTAGTTTATTAAATTTGTTGAAGGAATTAGATAATAATAATTTATTTTTGTGAAGCTTTTGTTTTATTGCTGTTTTTTGTGCTATGCCACCATCGACTCACAGAAGGAGGGGTATATTGTACTGCATATGAGTCACGTTCTGAGAAAACTGGGCATAATGCATGTGCGTAAAGTGTCGTTCAAGATTATCCTGTGCAATTTGCACAGGCTAATCAGGGACAAAACTTTCTGCTTTTATGACATTTTAAATTTAAATGAAGTCTCTTCTTAGCAAAAATGCAATTTAGGCGGAAAGTGGACTGCAAAGCTAATCTGGGACAACACTTTACGCACATGCATTTAGCCCGGTTTTCTCATAACGTTACTCGTATGTACATGTCAATCAGTTTGACCGTTGTAAGGTCAGTTGGTTGATCAGATGATCTCTAGAACACTTTGTGTCTGCATGATATCGAGAGAATGCTTTGACATATGATCATGCATATTGGTATTATGATTACTTGGTATGATAGGACAACACCTAATTGATTTTTTATGTCTGTTGATCAAAGGTCAAGGTCACAGGGGCTTGTAATATTATGTATTCAACTTTTCTTTTGGTACACTATCTAGAGAATCTTTTACCTATGATCAAGAAGAATTACAAAGCAGTTACTTCTGTGGTCATGAAGACACCTGTAGATTTTGAGGTCAGTTTAAAGGTCAATGTCACAATGGAGTTTAAAGTGAAACTGGTTATTGTTGTAAATTTTGAGAATGCTTTAACCTGTAATCATGCAAATTGTTATGATGGTTACTTAAGAAGGAAGAGGTCTAATTATTTTTAGGTCAACAGATCTAAGTTCGAGGTGAATGGGGCTATTACAAGAAGATGTAAATCATCGTGAGAACAGTTTGACCTGCGATTATGCATATTTGTATAATAGTAACTTGGTACCAATGGCCGCTGCTTATCCATGTATGGTCAACGGGTCAAAGGTCAGTCACACATGTAAATAAGTATCCTGCAGAGTCATAAAAGAAGGAATATTCATATCGATTAGCATATCAGGAGGTTTTAGTTCAATGCGTGTTATATTAAAATATCTATATACAATTATCCTGAATTGACTCCACTTGGCTTCTGGGGGGGGGGGGGGGGGGGGGGGGGGCATGTTTTACAAACACCGCTTGTTTCCTAAGCAACGTTAAGCAGAACAGTGTAATAGGTGTGTACATGTACATAACATGTCAACAGATCTTGCCGCTGCTTCGTTTGCTTAGTCATGCAACGAAATTCTAGATTTTAATTTCTATGAAGACGAATTAAGCCGCGTTCTGTGCTTAATGCAGGTGCGTATGATATCGCACCAGATTAGCCTGTGCAGTCCGCACGGGATGATTGGGGACGTCACCTGATGCCTAAACCGGAATTCCTTAAGATGAGACTTCCTTTAAACACAAAAACACAAAGGCAGAAAATGTTGTCCCTGATAAGCCTGTGTCGACTGCGTAAATTTTTATTTGGCCGAATTTGCTACAAAAATGGTCATTTTAGCTATGTTTTGGGGTTTCATAAAGAAAAAGGTTTAGCTTAATGTGTCATTTTGTACCATCAGCTTTCTATTGACGATCTTCTTGACACTTTTAGATTTCTGGTCCATTAAGTAGTGTACAATACTGACATCGTTTTGTGAAGCTGTTAAGCGTTAGAGTTTTCATAGGATCTCCTTACACGATGGTTTAAGCTTTGCTTTTCGCCCAAAAGACCATAGCTTTGTTGTTTTTCAAATATTTCTTATAAAACTAAATGTATTTAACAGTATTGAAGTTGTTTGTTTTGTTTATGCATGATTTGATGCATTTATTTTACATTTATTGTTTTATAAATCATCATTCGAAATGTTATACATATAGAGACGCAAATTAAAAACTCATCTTTATTACATGGTTGTGTTTTAAACCAAATTGATAGGCGGCAAAGAAAAAGCAGCACTACTCGAAAGGTCATCGGGATGAGCTTGTTTGATCACATTCTTTCGTTTTTTATCAACATTTACGATGCGAACAATGTAGCGGCGACATTTTCTAATGGAATCCATGCCTCTTGGTAAGTACATTTGTCCGAAATATATCTTGTCCGAGTTTTAAACTTCGTCACGTGGGGGAAAATCTTCTGATAACACAATACGTTTTATGTGTGCACACTCAATATGAAATATTTGTTTTAATAAATTCAAAGATGTTTTTATGCCGTTAAAAATTATAGCCACTAATAGCCGGGGCAGATTTTCTTAAAAAGTGAAAGCTTGTGAACATCCTTTAAGTCGTATACTTTGCCCACACCTCTTCGAAACTGGATAATGTGATATCAAACATAGCTACGTCAAACTGAAGAGCAAACGTTTAACGTTTATTGCCCAATCTTCATGAACTGTGAACTGTTTAACTGTGAACACTAAGGCCTTTTATAACCCAATATTAATGAAATTCATTCAAATCATTTGTCCCAATACAATCTTATTTCGTATCTGGATCATGCGATATCAAACATAGCTATGTCAAACCGAAACAAAAGTTCAACACTCGAGAAACGACATTTAGTGCTAAATCTTATTTTTTTTTATGTTAACATTTATATCAGTGAAATCTTTGTCGATTTGAAACTGAATACAAAAACTAGATGAAGAAGTTTAAATGCAACCTGACCTAACTGTCACCTGAGAACAACGGTCGCCTTTCGACAACGGTCAGACCCACTCCTTACGAAAATCCGTATACATTACACACGAGAAAAAAACTGTCACCTATTGATAACGGCTACTATGTTCCATTCCCAAAGCCATTTTTTAACCTGAATGCAGCATTCACCAGTCGTTTTTTTCGTGGTTCAAAAAGTTATTATATTGAAAACTGCGTTTGTTGTTGTTTCTTACCACGGACGTAATAGCGATACACTAGCCAACTGTGTGGATCCATGTAAGGTTGATACAATTTTCGTTCAATTATCAGTATATTTTCATGTGTATGTATAATGACGACATGAGGATAGTACGATAGTTTATCGGTCAATTTTCTTATAAATTATAACGAGCTGGCGCCGAGAGAGAATGCAATTTTCTATTTTAAAGTTTAAAAGCTTTAAGAGACTGTTTCTTTGATTGAGAACGATACTGTTATGTCTTATTGTCAGTTCATAACAGCGACATGTCAATGACACGCGACGTCCGTTTTTAAAAATTATCCTCAAATGAACGTTATACGACTAGACTGTCGGATTTACTTGATTAACGAGTTGCATGAGTAAACAACAATAATATTATTGTTGATAAACTCATAGTTATAGGTATGACTTTAAATACATTTTAATTTGTATTATTCACTAGAAATAATGTATGTTGTACTTATTTTGTTTACAATACACTGCGTGCAAATGATAAGATGTGGTAAATAACAAGCAATACTACCAACTGACCAACCATATAAAAAGTTGACACTGAGAACAACATCACCTGTCTACAAAGGTCAATATGGTTACTTGCCTTGACTGACCGCTGGTCTCGGGTTCGGCTGTAAAAAGACAATTGTGAAAACTCATAAGGGCACATTGAAAGACAGATAGTCTCGTACCAACAGTGAGGTGAATTCCGTATTTTGTTCTTTAGAGGATATTGTTGTTTTCATTTACTTCATATATCCATATCGTATCACCCGAAAACCATCATATAATGCACACGAGTATAACCCCAGGAGGCCGTTTTATCAACAGATCTTATCTTAGCGGATCTTATCTTAAATCCTTGACTAACGATTTCATTTACGATCAGCTAATACCCGTTTCATAAACGCCGTCGTAAGTATCAAGTCGCAGCTAAGATTTTAGTTAAGCGTACGATCTGGAAAATCGCAAACCAGTCGAAAAACCTCACCCGATTTCCCGCGTTCATGTCAAAAAAGCAAAGCAAGATGGCCGACAACGTAAACAAAGGCAAGTAGTTAATGATAGTAATGATTTACTAATAGTAGTACTAAATGTATCGATATCATGACTCATGTCTTCAAATATTTAAGCGTTTATGAATGCCACTTTATGTCTGTCCATTTGTCTCGTAATTGATACTGAGTTTTTATTAAATTCATATCGTTATTTTACACCAAAGATTCGAAATGTTTTATGCATTTGTTTTATGTATTTGTTTTCTAAATTCTACTTGCAAGTACTGTTATAACGAAATCATATTTTCCCGCGTTTGGAACTGTCAGCCTTTAAAATGACAAATCGTTATAGTGTGTTTATATCTAATGTTTTTGGCAGAAGAGTTTTCGAGTATCAATCAATACATTATGTCTATGCCCCACATTTGAAGAAAACAATTGCCATTCCTAAGCCTCTTCCACTGTCTGTTCAGCCAATGAAAATATATGAAACTAATCAACGCACAAAACGCATTACGACTAAGATAATAGCCATTGTACCTGTGAACTTTTAAGTATGTCATGTCGTCGTTCTCCAGAGGCTGCATACTGTGATGGCCCGGAGTATATCCTTGCACTCATACATAATTAACTTTTCAAGAAAAAAAAATGGTACGAACGAGCAGTTTCCACTTATTTAGTTTTAACGAAATGTATTGAATTTTCGTGTGGTCTCGTGCAGTGTGTGTAATGGAAGAACGCTAGAGTACCAGGAGTAAAGCCAACGTGCAGTGTGTGTAATGGAAGAACGCCGGAGTACCAGGCGGAAAGCCAACGTGCAGTGTGTGTAGTGGAAGAACGTCGGAGTACCCGGAGGAAAGCCAACGTACAGTGTGAGTAGTGGAAGAACGCCGGAGTACCAGGGGGAAAGCCAACGTGCAGTGTGTGTAGTGGAAGAACGCCGGAGTACCAGGAGGAAAGCCAACGTGCAATGTGTTTAGTGGAAGAACGCCGGAGTACCCGGAGGAAAGCCAACGTACAGTATGTGTAGTGGAAGAACGCCGGAGTACCAGGAGGAAAGCCAACGTGCAATGTGTGTAGTGGAAGAACGCCGGAGTACCAGAAGGAAAGCCAACGTGCAGTGTGTGTACTGGAAGAACGCCGGAGTACCCGGAGGAAAGCCAACGTACAGTGTGTGTAGTGGAAGAACGCCGGAGTACCAGGAGGAAAGCCAACGTGCAATGTATGTAGTGGAAGAACGCCGGAGTACCAGGAGGAAAGCCAACGTGCAGTGTGTGTACTGGAAGAACGCCGGAGTACCCGGAGGAAAGCCAGCGTACAGTGTGTGTAGTGGAAGAACGCCGGAGTACCAGGAGGGAAGTCAACGTGCAGTGTGTGTAGTGGAAGAACGCCGGAGTACCCGGAGGAAAGCCAACCTTTCCTTGTTGGTGACCAGCAACAAAACTTACATCCGCCTGGAGCGGCACTGAGCCCTGGTCGCCTAGGTAAGAAGCACGGGTACCAACCACTGTACCAACCGTCCAGTTTGCTGTTAATGTTTAAGCTTCTAATAGTTCTCCCCTATACAATACATCATTTCGACCGCAGGTCGACAACGAATGCCTGATACATTTGTGCAATAATTCACGCTGTTCCCAAGCTAATTTACGTTGTTTCTTTGCGAATTAAGACACGTGGTTAACATGTGGTTAACAAAAAAATCGTCTTTCTTTTCGGCGAACTTTTCAGTTGAATACTGAAGTGTTCCAACTTTAAGACACGACAATTTCTTACAAGAAAAGCTAATTATTGGAAACATTGATGTCTCTCTTTCATGCGAACTCTACGTTTGGAAAATTCAATTTATTGCTTTCAAAGGAGGCATGTGATAAAGTCGACCTTGATTACTTTCCAACGAAAGCATAAATCCTGCACGAGTATTAATTGAATTTCAATGTACAATCATAATGTAAAATCGGTGAAATGAAAATTAATACAGTGATTCATTAAATTTGGAAGTATTGAAGGTCAGTCTATATATATATATATATATATATATATATATATATATATATATATATATATATATATATATATATATATATATATATATATATGGCCGGCGTCTTGCCCAAATGAGTCTTATTCTTGCAGATTCTTTATTTAAGTTTTAATATGAAGGAATTATAATTCTGTCGCATCGCGTATTTAATACGTCTAGACGCATATCTTATAAAAGCAAAATGATGAAGCTTAATATAATTAATAATCATATATTAACTTGTCCATCACTTAAAAATAATATTGTCCGCTCGTGTACAGTCTTCCGGTTAAGTCTCGGTATCGGTCGTCCAGTTAAGTCACAATATTGGTCGCCCAGAGAAACATCGGTATCGGTCGTCCAGTGAAGTATCAGTATAGGTCGTCCAGTGAGGTCTCAATATCGGTCACCCGGTGAAGCCTAAATATCGGTCGCCCGGTGAAGCCTCAAAATCGGTCGCCAGGTGAAGTCTCAATATCGGTAACCCCGTGCAGTCTCTCTATCGGTCGCCCCGTTAAGTCTCTATATCGGTCGCCAGGTGAAGCCTCAATATCGATCTCCAAGTGATGCTTGAGTATCGGTCGTCCAGTAAAGTATCAGTATAGGTCGTCCAGTGAAGTCTCAATATCGGTCACCCGGTGAAGCCTAAATATCGGTCACCCGGTGAAGCCTCAAAATCGGTCGCCAGGTGAAGTCTCAATATCGGTCATCCTGTGCAGTCTTTCTATCGGTCGCCCCGTTAAGTCTCTATATCGGTCGCCAGGTGAAGCCTCAATATCGATCTCCAAGTGATGCTTGGGTATCGGTCGTCCATTGAAGTATCAGAATCGGTCATCCAGTGAAATCTCAATATTGGTCATCCCGTGAAGTTACTCTATCGGTCGCACGGTAAAGCCTCGGTATCGGTCGCCCAGTGACCCTCGGTATCGATCGTCCAGTAAAGTATCAGAATCAGTCGTCCAGTGAAGTCCCAATATCGGTCGCCAACCTAAACCACGGTATTGGTCGTCCAGTGAAGTATCAGAATCTATCGCCCAGTGAAGTCTCAATATCGGTCGCCCCGTGAAGCTTCAGTATCGGTCGCCCAGTGACGTCTTAATATCGGTCGCCCCGTGAAGTCTCTGTCGCCCAGTGGAGCCTCGATATCGGTTGTCAGGTGAAGCTTCAATATCGGTCGCCAGGTGAAGCCTCAATATTGGTCGCCCGGTGAAGTCTTAATATCGGTCGCCCGGTGAAGCCTCGATATCGGTCGCTCAATGGAGCCTCGATATCGGTCGCTTAGTGGAGCCTCGATATCGGTCGTTAGGTGAAGCCTCAATATCGATCGCCCGGTGAAGCCTCAATATCGGTTGCCCGGTGAAGCCTCAATATCGGTCGCCCGGTGAAGTCTCAATGTCGGTCGCCCGGTGAAGCTTTAATATCGGTTGCTCGGTGAAACCACTATATCGGTTGCCCGGTGAAGCCTCAATATCGGTCGCCCCGTAAAGCCCGAATAACGATCGCCACAAAAATCCTGTAAAGGCGGAAAGTGCATAGATTTTTCTATGCAAACTGCACAGGCTAAACTTAGACGAAACATTACTCAAATGCATTTCGCCCGCTTTTCCAGAGAATATATTTAACAGGCCTATCATTCACGTAAACGTTATACACTGTCATATACAAAAATGAAATGTATTCAAAATGTATTCAAAAATACAAATGGCGTTAGCATTTATACAGAGGTCCAACATACACAACAATTACTTACACGACTGTTGACGCATTTGCATAATCGATCACCATGATACACACTTTGAGATTAACTCGTCCGTTATAGAAATTTGTACATTTAACTAAGCAATCATACTCCAAATCATATCGATTCGTGAATTGAACTGGCGAATTTTACACAAATTAATTTTGAGACAAAAATGCATGACAAATATTGTATATCAGACACGTGTAAAATGATCTAGTTATGTTTATTAATATACTAAACGCCCATTTGTTTCGAAAATATTGTATTTATGCGTTGTGAATTAAATAAGACAAATGCATTTGAGAGTATTACAACAGTTCTGTCACCATACGTTTTACTTAATGAAAGGTATTACCAATTATAGTTTGAATAACTTCAATCTAATAAGCAGGTGGTTGTTAACATGGTGAAGGATCACGTGACTTTGTGAGAACCGATAAGTGGTGATTTTTTCGAATAACTTTTTAAAACAATTTTTCCTTAAAATTTCAACTAGAGCATTAAAACAGAAATTTATGCTGCTTATGGCAATTTGAAATACATCAGAATTACTTTATTTATTAAGAATGTGTTCTTTTTCAAAAATTATATGTTGAATGCATTCATGTATACGGTTATGATTCACCCAACGTGAAATGTTGTCATCGATTTCAGACGTGCCGTGAAGGATTTACTCTTATACCTTACGGTATCGGCACAAACTTCAAGACAAACTGTCTTTTATGCACTAAAGATTTTTTAATGACTTTCAATAACTTGAGATATGTGCGAAAATAAAGTTGTTAACGGCGTGCTTACATTCTGTCCAGCCCATGTGTAAGCCCCTGAAAATCCCGTTGATGCTGCACCATGGTTAAGGTGCAATTAAAAGTAAATTTTGATCGATTGTCAAACATGACCACAATTCAACAACTGTGTTACTTTTAAATTTTACTTTCAATACCTTTGTAAAAGTGATAAATCCATTTAATCCAATTCCTGTCGCAATCATTCTAATTAGGGCTTATAAAATGTGTTTAGGTTACGCATGGGCAATTAATTTCCTTCTATATTACATATAAAATAGTTGAAGTTCGATATAAATTTATACCATGATCAAGCGTATATGCACTATACCATCATACATCATTGGAAAGATATATGCATAATCTTTTGAAAAAAATAAAATGCATGGCATTAAATTCTATGCGTTGTAACTCAAAATATTAACCTTAGAATAGGCACACCGTATTTAACAGATGTGGAGGCGGCCATTTTGGACTCAAATAGTATGACATACTTTCAAAGCCGGGAACCATCAAAAGAAAAAGTAGAGCACAGACATGTTTTTTTTCTCATTGCTTACAAATATACCTTCAATTTGATACCAAAACATACCATTTGCAATGTATTTTACAAATCCTAGGCAGCATGCACTGAAAAAATGTGTGCTAAGTTATCAAGTTGACTGCATGCAACCCTGCAAACAGGAGTTCCGGTTTGGGGTTATGTGAACTTTAAATAAACAGTTGAAGAAGGAAACTCTCGTTTTTGGAGGTTTGTTTAATTAACAGCTGGAATGGATTCACGAGTTGAGGTTACGTGCAATATAGATATGCTTTATTCAGGAAATAAGGCAATATGCCCATCACTCCATATACACAATACAAAGAAATATATAACTGGTTGATGGTGAGGAATGTTACGTCAGGTTAGGTATCTGTAAATACATATGGCAAATTAAAGATACAGCAATATTTTGTTTTGTTATAAAATAAATAAATAAATAAAACGCGTTTGGGAGCATGTATCATATTTAAATTTTAAAAACGTATATAATATTTATGCATCCATGGTATTGTAATTGTGTGTATTTTGCGATTTTACGATAAACTACTTTGAATGAATGAAAAAATAAAAACATTCGATAACAGTTTATATAAACGATATTTTGCATAATAATTTGACACATATGACAAATGTTCCATTTTTGTACATCATTTTCAAACCATAAACCGAAAACAATATTTAACAAAGGCAAATTTTGCGCACATATTATACTGGCACGTTTTTCCCCGTAAATGATATAATGGCTGGTAGTTTAGTGATATCTAGTGTTTCATCAAATAGTATCAAAGTATATGTTCATTTTGTTTTCTTACCTCTATTTTTATTTTAATAAGCTGCAAAAAACACACACTTTTTAAAGTCTGTTCATACCAATAATGTAACCTATTTAAGTGCATCAATAAATGATACACCAAGCATACAAACCTGCGTGGTTGATTTTGTTTTAATAGACCCTTTATGCTGTGTGAACCCCGCGGTAGGCGATTGATGGAATATCGACCTACGAGTTTATCCCCAATCACTTTTTAGATAAAGTTCGATTAAAGTGTTGTTTTTTTTGCCTTACATTGGTTTACACTTGTTTGCTTTACAATTTGTGCTCATGCGTGGTCGCAAACTCGTATTAACTATTACTTAAGCTGATTGTTTGTATCCAACCGACCATTGTTACCGCGCTTAATCTGTGGTGCAAACAGCAAAGCATTTATTCAGGAATCGTTTAATAACAACGTGTTCTTTGAATGTTATGCTACCATTCGCGTTTTGCATAGCGTCTCTCTCCGCCGATAATCATAAAGTTACGGATTTATTCCACAATAACGACATGCGGATTCGTTAATTTACTTGTGGTCTTTTGTAAAAAGTATTTTTGTCGGAAACAAATACGTCTAAAATAATTTGTTTCTGTAATACACAGAGACTTCCGGCGACATTAATTTGTTACGCGATACTTGCGACATTGTTTGCTTTATATCATAAACGCATGCGCCTCATTTGTTTCTGTAATACTCAGACACTTCCGGCGACCTTTATTTGTTGCGCGATACTGGCGACATCGTTTCCTTTATGCCATAAACGCATGCGATATGGAAATTAATACGTTGGAAAACATAGCTCAGACACCAAGGACGTATATAATGAATGTGCTTATAACGATACGTACTTAACCCATTTATGCCTAGTGGACTCTCCCATCCTTCAAAATTGGATCAATTTATTTTCCAAAATTAGGTATGTCTACTATATTTATTTCTATATTAAGAATATTTCTTACAAAAATTCCTTTTAGCAAACAGCGCAGACCCTGATGAGACGCCGCATCATGCGGCGTCTCATCTGGGTCTACGCTGTTTGCCAAGGCCTTTTTTCGAGACGCTAGGCATACGTTCTTAAGAAGGTTACGATGCTGTTGTTTTTTTTTCGCTTTCATTATTCAATACTTATACGTCAAAATATGCCTACACATTATGCTGTATTGTACTTTGTAGACAAGCGACACAGACAGTGCCCGCCTTGATTCTTTTGTGGATTGAAATAATTGTAATACTGATTTACAGAACTACAATAAACTATCTACCCATTCAAATATAATTGTCCAGTGCTAAGACACATTTTCTGCGAATTTATTTCAATTGAAACTATGCACTATCGCCGTATTCACCTTCATTTAATTTGCAAATTCTTCACGTTCTAAAGTATTGGCGACGAAGTACATGTATAATAATTGGTTTGTACCGGCTGCTCGACCAGCCGTTAAAATGCCCCGAATCTAGATCCTATATAATCTGCATCTGAAGTATTTTCAAAAATAAATACAGCTTTCTTTAAATCTGTGATATTCATTATTACTACAGATCATTCCAAATATACTACAAAACTTTTCGAACTCAACACTTTTCAAACTTTAATATCTCCGTAATGATTTAAGATTTTTATTTAAAATTGCATATGTGATCATTTGATTATATTTTGTGCGAAATAACGATACAATCATTCATCCGTGACAGTCGGGCGCTTTTGCACATGGGTAGGTGTGGTTTCATATTTTGCACGTGAAAATGATGAAACGCGATACGATATGATTTTAATTTGATTTCAATGTCTTCATTTTAGGTGGTTTGATACACACGGAAAACATCAAATAAATTTAAAAATCAATATGTCTCGTATACAATTTTCAGGAGCGCAACAGCGCTATCGGCATTTTGCATGCTACCTTCCCCAATTGCTGAAGCATTCGATCGTCACTGATAAATGATTTTATCATGTCGCGTGCCTTTAAAACAGCCTGATAACCCAAAAGTTATTAGGCTAGTTGACCAGTCGTGAAATTTTAATCAATATAAACTAATAATTGTAAAAAAATACGGTATTTTAGAACTTTTCTTTTTTCGTCATTCGTGGTTGACAGTCCCTTTTAATGTGTTATATGCATGACACACACATATTCCGAAATACGTTTTGGATTCGTTCGATGGTTTTAACAAATATTTTAATGTTAACAAACCACCACGTCCGATAGTGTTGTCCGAAAATGTTACGTCACCGAAATGACGTCACACGAGTACGTCATACATTGCGTAATCAAGTGATGAAAATAAAATACGGAAAGCTGGTTCGGTAATATGTTTTTAAATAAATAATTGACGACTACGAAAATTGATGGGATAAATCGATTACTAGGTCGGTTCCGAATAAAGCGAAGTTCATTTTGCTCGGCCCGAAAATCTGAACCACTTAACATATTAATGGTTGTTCATTGCTGAAATTAAATACAATTATTGAATAGCTATTAAAATTGTTCATGGTTCATATTTAAAAAGTGTTCATGTTTGAATAGTTTGTTCGGTATAATAAAATAAATATTACATGTCTTACAGGGTGACAGCAAATTTTTCAACTTTCGGAAAAATACTGTCAACCTTGGCTTCGCCTCGGTTGACAGTATTTCCTCAAGTTGACAAATTTACTGTCACCCGGTCAGACATGCAATATTTATATAAAATTACACATGTGTAATACAACATTTTAAAGCGTTTTCATTGGCTTAGTTTTCGTTTATTGACCAATCGCATTTTGTTATTTTGCTGAAATGACGTCACGGAATGTAAACAACATTCAGGATTTATCATTATGTTTGCGTAAATATTTATTAGATTTTCTCATTTAAAAACATGTGATAAAAATACGGAATCCGGATAGTGCCAAGTTGAGTGTCGCGTGTCGACCTTCAAGGTCGACACACGACATTCAAGCGACATTCTCTCGACGCTCTCTCGACGCGCGACAAATCAGTCGACAGTCAATAGTTGAGTGTCGCATATCGCGCTGGGTTTTAGAAAAAAAAATTCGCAGAAAATCTTGACTGTCGACTGATTTGTCGCGCGTCGTATTGAGCGTCGAGAGAATGTCGCGAGAATGTCGTGTGTCGACCTTCGAGCGCGACACTCGACATTCTCGCGACATTCTCTCGACGCACGACATTCTCTCGACGCTAAATACGATATATCGAGCCAATATCGCGCAATTGTCGCTTGTCGACCTAAAAACCCCTAGGTCGACAAAAGACATTCTCTCGACGCTCCCCCGACGCGCGACAAATCATTCGACAGTCAATATTTGAGTGTCGCATATCGCGCTGGGTTTTAGAAAATCGCAGAAAATCTTGACTGTCGACTGATTTGTTTAGCGTCGAGAGAATGTCGCGACATTCTCTCGACGCACGACAAATCAGTCGACTGTCAATATGATATATCGCGAGAATGTCGCCTGTCGACCTAAAATCACTAGGTCGACACACGACATTCTCTCGACGCTCAATACGACGCGCGACAAATCAGTCGACAGTCAATCTTGACTGTCGACTGATTTGTCGCGCGATGTAATTTTTTCATCTGCAAGCAAGGTGTTATAGTAACTTTTTAGCTTAAGTAAAAATAGCGGCATCTAGTAGCAGCAATAACAGCAGCAGCAGCAGCAACAGTAGCAGCAGCAGCAGAAGCAGCAGCAGTAGCAGCAGCAGTAGCAGCAGTAGCAGCAGTAGCAGCGTAGTAGCAGCAGTAGCAGCAGCTGCAACAGTAGAAGCAGCAGTTGCAGTAGTAACAGTATTAGTAGTTGTTTTTGTAGTAGAAGCTGCAGTAGAAGCAGTAGCAGCAGCATCAGTAGCATCAGTAGCAGCAGCAGCAGTAGCAGCAGCAGTAGTAGCAGCAACAGAAGTAGAGCAGTGCTGCAACTGCTGCTGCTACTCCTGCTGCTGATACTGATGCTGCTTCTCATGCTGCTAATGCTTCTACTGCAGCTACTACTACTACTACAACAACTACTACTACTGCTGCTACTGATGCCGCTGCTACTGCTGCTTCTGCTTCTTCTGCAGCTACTTCTTCTACTACTACAACTACTTATACTGCTACTGCTGCTGCTACTGCCGCTACTGCTGATACTGCTTCTGCTACTGTTGCTACTGATGCTGCTGTTACTGCTTCTACTGCAGCTACTACTACTTCTACTACAACAACTACTAATACTGTAACTACTGCTACTCCTGCTACTGCTGCTACTGTTGCAACTGTTAGTACTGTTGCTACTGCTGCTGTTGCTACTGCTGCTGTTTCTACTGCTGCTGCTGCTACTGCTGCTGCTGCTGCTTCACTTGCTGCTGAAACTGATGCTGCTGCTAATGCTGCTATTGCTTCTACTGCAGCTACTACTACTACTACAACAACTACTGCTACTGCTGCTACTGATGCTGCTTCTGATGCTGCTGCTACTGATGCTGCTGCTACTGCTGCTTCTGATTCTACTGCAGCTACTACTACTACTACTACTACAACTACTAATACTGCTTCGGCTGCTGCTACTGCCGCTACTGCTGATGCTGCTACTGTTGCTACTGATGCTGCTGTTACTGCTTCTACTGCAGCTACTACTACTTCTACAACAACTACTAATACTGTTACTACTGCTACTGCTTCTACTGCTGCTACTGCTGCTACAACTACTATTACAACAACTACTGCTACTGTTGGTAGTGCTGCAACTGCTACTACACTGCTACTGCTACTATTACTTCTCCTGATCCTGCTACTACTACAACTACTACTACCACTTCCACCAGTCCCACTACCACTACCACTACTATCAGTCTCACTACCACTACCGCTACTACTACTACTACTACTTCTACTACTACTACTACTACTACTACTACTTCTACTACTACTACCTCTACTACTACTACTTCTACTACTATTACTACTACTACTACTACTACTACTACTACTACTACTACTACTACTACTACTACTACTACTACTACTACTACTACTACTATTACTACCACTTCTACTACTACTACTACTGCTACTACTAGTACTGCCACTACTACTACTACTGCTGCTACTTCTGCTACTATTGCTACTACTCCTACTCCTGCTGCTGCTACTGCTGTTACTCCTGCTACAGCTGCTACTGCCACTACTGCTGATACTGCTTCTGCTGCTACTGCTGCTGCTGCTACTGCTGCTACTGTTGCTACTGATGCTGCTGTTACTGTTTCTACTGCAGCTACTACTACTACTACTACAACAACTTCTAATACTGTTTCTACTGCTACTCCTGCTACTGCTGCTACTGCTGCTGCTGTTACTGTTGCTGCTGCTACTGCTGCTGCTGCTTCTCCTGCTGATGATACTGATGCTGCTGCTAATGCTGCTACTGCTTCTACTGCAGCTACCACTACTACTACAACAACTACTACTACTGCTTCTGCTGCTGCTGCTACTGATGCTGCTGCTACTGATGCTGCTGCTTCCGCTGCTTCTGCTTCTACTGCACCTACTATTACTACCACTACAACTACTATAGCTGCTAATGCTGCTGCTACTGCCGCTACTGCTGCTACTGCTACTGTTGCTACTGATGCTGCTGTTACTGTTTCTACTGCAGCTACTACTACTACTACAACAACAACAACTACTTATACTGTTACTATTGCTTCTCCTGCTACTGCTGCTACTGCTGCTGCTGCTACTACTACTATTACAACAACTACAATTACTGCTACTGTTGGTAGTGCTGCAACTGCTACTACACTGCTACTATAACTACTCCTGATCCTGCTACTACTACAACTACTACCACTACCACCAGTCCCACTACCACTACTACCAGTCTCACTACCACTACCGCTAATACTACTACTACTACTACTACTAATACTACTACTACTTCTACTACTACTACTACTTCTACTAATACTGCTACTACTACTACTACTACTACTACTACTACTACTACTACTACTACTACTACTACTACTGCTGCTACTTCTGCTACTACTGCTACTACTGTTACTACTGTTACTCCTGCTACTGCTGCGACTGCTGTTACGCCTGCTACAGCTGCTACTGCTACTTCTGCTGCTACTGCTGTTGCTGTTACTGCTGCTGCTGCTGCTACTGTGCAACTGATGCTGCTGTTACTGTTTCTTCTACTACTACTACTACTTCTACTACTACTACAACAACTTATACTGTTACTTCTGCTTCTCCAGCTTATGCTGCTACTGCTGCTACTGCCGCTGCTGCTACTGCTGCTACTGCTGCTGCTGCTACTCCTGCTGCTGATACTGATGCTGCTGCTGCTACTGCTTCTGCTGCAGCTACTACTACTACTACAATAACAACTACTACTGCTGCTGATGCTGCTGTTACTGCTGCTTCTGCTTCTTCTGCAGCTACTTCTACTACTACAACTACAAATACTGCTACTGCTGCTGCTACTGCCGCTACTGATGATACTGCTACTGCTACTGTTGCTACTGATGCTGCTGTTACTGCTTTTACTGCGGCTACTACTACTATTACTACAACAACTACTAATACTGTTACTACTGCTACTCCTGCTTTTGCTGCTACTGCTGCTACTGTTGCTACTGCTGCTACTGCTTCTGCTGCTGCTGCTCCTACTGCTGCTGCTGCTGCTACTCCTGCTGCTGATACTGATGCTGCTGCTAATGCTGCTACTACTTCTACTGCAGCTACTACTACAACTACAACAACTACTTCTACTGCTACTGCTGCTACTAATGCTGCTGCTACTGCTTCTGCTGCTACTGCTGCTTCTGATTCTATTGCAGCTTCTACTACTACTACAACAACTACTAATACTGCTACTGTTGCTGCTACTGCCGCTACTACTACTACTACTACTACTATTACTACTACTACTACTACTACTACAACTACTACTACGTCTACTACTACTACTTCTACTACTACTACTTCTTCTACTACTACTACTACTACTATTATTACTACTATTACTACTATTACTACTACTACTACTACTACTACTACTACTACTTCTACTACTACTACTACTACAACTACTACTACAACAACAACTACTACTACTACTACTACTACTACTACTACTACTACTACTACTACTAGTACTACTGCTTCTGCTGCTGCTGCTGCTGCTGCTGCTACTACTACTGCTTCTACTACTACTACTACTACTACTACTACTACTTCTACTACTACTACTAATACTACTACTACTACTACTACTACTACTACTACTACTACTACTACTACTACTACTGCTACTACTACTACTGCTACTACTACTACTACTACTACTACTACTACTACTACTACTACTACTACTACTACTACTTCTACTACTGCAGCTACTTCTGTTACTACTGCTACTACTGCTACTCCTTCCACTGCTGCTTCTGCTGTTACTCCTGCTACTGCTGCTTCTGCTGTACTGCTGTTGCTGCTACTACTGCTGCTGCTACTGCTGCTGCTACTGCTTCTACTGCAGCTTCTTCTACTACTACAACAACTACTAATACTGTTACTACTGCTACTGCTGCTACTACTGCTGCAGCTGCTGCTACTGCTGCTACTACGCTGCTACTGCTGCTGCTGCTACTGCTGCTGCTGCTGCTACTGCTGCTGCTACTTCTGCTGCTGCTTCTACTGCTACTGCTGCTACTGTTGCTGCTGTTATTGCTGCTACTAGATGCCGCTATTTTTAGTTAAGCTGAAAAAGTTAATATAACACCTTGCTTGCAGATGAAAAAATTACTCCCACACCGGTCGACACACGACATTCTCTCAACGCTCTCTCGACGCTCTCTCGACGCGCGACAAATCAGTCGACAGTCAATCGTCGAGAGAATGTCGTGTGTCGACCTAGTGAATTTAGGTCGACAGGCGACATTCTCGCGATATATCATATTGACTGTCGACTGATGTGTCGTGCGTCGAGAGAATGCCGCGAGAATGTCGAGTGTCGCTCTCGAAAGTTCGACACACGACATTCTCGCGACATTCTCGCGACATTCTATCGACGCTCAATAGGACGCGCGACAAATCAGTAGACAGTCAAGATTTTCTGCGTTTATTTTTCTAAAACCCAGCGTGATATGCGACACTCAAATATTGACTGTCGACTGATTTGTCGCGCGTGGAGAGAGCGTCGAGAGAATGTCGTGTGTCGACCAAGGGGTTTTTAGGTCGACAAGCGACAATTGCGCGATATTGGCTCGATATATCGTATTGAGCGTCGAGAGAATGTCGTGCGTCGAGAGAATGTCGTGTGATTTTTAGGCCGACAGGCGACATTCACGCGATATATCATATTGACTATCGACTGATTTGTCGTGCGTCGAGAGAATTTCGCGAGAATGTCGAGTGTCGCGCTCGAAGGTCGACACACGACATTCTCGCGACATTCTCGCAACATTCTCGCGACATTCTCTCGACGCTCATTACGACGCGCCACAAATCATTCGACAGTCAAGATTTTCTGCGATTTTTTTTTCTCTAAAACCCAGCGGGATATGCCAAATTCAAATATTGACTGATTACTGATTTGTCGCGCGTCGAGAGAGCGTCGAGAGAATGTCGCTTGAATGTCGTGTGTCGACCTTAAAGGTCGACACGCGACACTCAACTTGGCACTATTCGGATTCCGTTAAAAAAAGATCTGACACTCGTTGTCATGTCATACCATATTTTATTAAACTCGTCCAGGAAATTCGTTAGTAAGCTCGCCAAAGGCTCGCTTATTAACAAAATACCTGAACTCGTTTAATAAAATATGGTATGATATGATAACTCGTGCCAGATCCTACATATATACCATACTCGCTTTAACGTTTACAAATGTCCGGTTCGAAATAATTCATTTTCATTACACTTATGATCGCGTTAAACGTTAATTATACACGTTTTCATTCGCAATTTATTTTCAGAATCAATACAAATGTCAAATAAAATACAGAAAATGCATGGTTGTTTCATTGATCTATTAACATATTATGGATTGAATATAACTGATTTAAAATTAACGTTTTCAAACTGTTATTAAATCATTTTTCCCAGAATATCCTGTCCTATTTATAGCTGAGCTTCCTTTACCTTTATCAATGATAATCAGCGAGGTATGCCGATTAGAGAAAATCGAGCTATCTCAATCGGACTGGCTCGGTCTTTTACAAAGGTCGCCATTGTGAAGATTTTTTTCATGGTATGATAACTTAGACGAGCTGCTTCGCAGCATCGTCAATTACATTGGCGTATTGAGCATCTGCGTAACTTGGCAATTCAATTGTTCCAAAAAGATGCATGCATTAACTACCACTCTACCAGTGTTTTCCCGATGTATCATAAATATATATATATTCTATTTTTTGTATAATGCCTTCGGCTATAAATTTCCAATTTAATTAACCTATACTATGTATACATATAATAGAATGTATGCAATAAAACGTCGGCTGACCCAGAGTGGCTTTTTGACTGAATAGCGAACTCCAAAAAGAAGAGTACTCTGTGCTACACACAACTGTTGTCTAACATCAAACGTTCACATGCTCACATAAGATATATGTGTGTTTCTTAATGGAAACATAATTACATTAACTACGGCATTATGTGTCTGCTTATTTTCGAACCGGTTTTTACTGGCCTAATGAGGCACAAGGTGTGCAATCAGCCCGCAGAGCAACAAAATTTGTCTTGAGAAAAATGGTGTGAAAGGGCTTAAGATTGATTGCAATCTTTCCTTATTACAAAACGCATTTATAATAATCACATAATCCTATTGATTTGATTGTGGTTGTTGCAAAATGCATCGTTATCACAATATATTAGCAAACGGAGTATAAATGTCAAAGAGATAGATCGATTTAATCTGATTTCTTCAAAGGAATTCTATTTCAATAAACTTTTTAATTGTGTCTTTTTATTCCTCCCCAGTGAAAAACAATAATGAAGAAACCTATTCTTGTTATCGCGCTGACGTCACACACGGGGCAGTACCTTAGCGACGGTGAAAACAATGCCCTAGATACAGTCGATTAACAACGCTGATCGAGCTATCTCTGCTGGCATTTCGCCAATTGCATTCCTATTTGGAAGTTGGTAAGTCATTAAATGTGCTGTAATTGGTGTTTGAAATGTCTTTTGACTGTTATAAATGGTTAGATTGCACTTCGATGGCCCAATATGACCAGAAAATTAAAATATTTTGACTAAATGAAATATCCGTATAAATTACATACGGGATGTTGGAAAAATGACCCGACCAAATGGCCAATGTTCGAGTACGGCGACATTCATATCTTTCTCATTGAGACACTAGGTAAATTTATTTTAAAAAGTTTATTCTCTAATAATGGGAGTATCATTGTAGATGTTGATGTAATTAATAATGTCGTTCTTTTAGAGTTCATTCATATTCGAACATTGTATATTTCTACTATGTAATTCATAATAATAACGTGAAGCTGGAAAATTAGTAGGAAATTCTGGTACACCTACTGAAAGCCTAAGTTGTGATATCAAAATCAAGCTTTATTTACTTTATACTGATCTGATTTATAGTATTTCTTTTAATTGGGTGCATTATCCGTTTACATTGTGATTTACATGCCATTCATTATGACCCAAGATTGGTTTAATAAACGTGACTTACTTACTAATTGTCTATCGCTTTTACAAAAAAAAACGTCAATCTGTAAGTTAGCACTTACTCAAATGGCAAATGCATTAGAGCTGTTAGTATAAAGGAAGTCAATACTAAAACTGCAATACTCAGCCCTGTTATATATCACTTCTCGTCCCTGACATGTGTTGTATAAACCAGTTGATTGTTATGAGTATGAAAGACAAATATATAAGATTTTTAACACACCCATCTATGTACATTTTTTTAAATTATTTACCACCGTTGCTGTCAAACGTAATTTCTTTTTTTTATGATGTCGTTCGTTTGTTGCCGTAACATTTAATCTTAATAGGAGCGATTGTCCGGGATGACGTCGTTTGAATAAACCGATTCACGCTAGATACGTTACTTGTGTTTTACGTAAATTTTATAATAATTAAATGCTTTATTTTTAATATGAATTAATCGAGCTAGTATCTTTACGGTGTACGATTTCTTATCATCATAATTGGACATGACTTTTAATTTGTTCAATATGTTCTGGTGTAATCAACATATCTTATTTACGCAACTGTTAATATAAGTATGTCGAGGTTAATTATTCAACCAAATGACTGCTTAATTCACACAGAAAGAGAAGAAGACATGGTGGCATTATCAATCGTGTTTAATGGCGCTGTCATCTACCACCCAGTGTGGTTTATGACACCATGCTGTTAGATAAGTCTGGTTAATATCCGATCAAGACGAGATAATCGGTTTATGCAGAACAAAGGGGCAATTAAACACCGGAATACAAAGGCTTACACGATTTTAAGAAAGATGCAAACAATCAAATCAAAAATATTCCATTTAATTAATTAAATGTTTATTTAAGGTATCAACGTGTTTGTTTTCCCAGTTAAATACCATTATGTTTAATGTATATATGTGACCAAAGCTGGGAAAATCAGTCTTGTGTTCAAAAAATCACATTTTGACTTTTTGGCAATTTTGGATTTTCTGAACATTGTAGTTCACAAAAATGATATAGATTTTTTATTTATCACATTCAAAACTAATTTTATGACCTTCCAAAGTGACCAACCCTACATTTTACCGTGACGAAAAGTTATCATTTAATACAAAAAAACAACGAAAATTTTCAAACAACAAGCACATTGTTTTATTAAAACAATAATCTTTCCTTTAGTCAAATGCATATTTATAGTGCAATAAACTGACAACAGCATCATGGACATTTAAAATGTACCATTTGTGTTGCTATGGTAACTAATCTACATGTTAATAATCAACAGAGCACACAATCACGCCTTTTATTAATCTATGAATTGTATTTTCAATCAAGTGTTTGTTTAAAGGCAAACACAACATTACTTTCACTGTTTTGTAACTAGTTAAACAATAACAATCAATAATGTGTGTGTTCCATGAACAATTTCCTTTTTTATTCAGCTACATGTGTATTTAAGTATAATGTAACCTCAAACACAACAGAATGGAAAAACACAGCATTGAAAAGTGTTGGTTGAAAGTACACTTGGATACTAAATGTTTCAGTAAATGAAATAATCATTATATATCATTATTTCTGATAGAGAAATATAGACAAAATAAACAATAACGTAAACATAAAAATTGTTTGTTTTTGTTACTATGGAAACAATGTAGCAAACAAACAAAAATATAGGATTTTCATTGTAAAACATAAATAAATACAATATTCACACTGATTTTTTTCCAGTTTTTCTGATAGGCAGTCTGTGTCCATAAGGTAAAAACAATTGCATGGTTAGATCTACATGGAAAAAATGATTTTCGTTTTGTAAATATGAGATATAAAAAACTTGAAAACAAGCTTGTGCAATTAAGACAAAAATTTGCATTGAACATTTCAAAACCTGTATCAACTGACACATTTAGCAATCGTATACATGTTTTAGCTTTCCTAGGAATAGAGGATTTTTTGCATTGTTTGTGGGAAAATATATCACCCAATACCTTGGCCAAAATAAACACTGATACATGATGTATGTAATTGTTGTGGCACCATCAGAGAAGATCAGATGCGCATCTTAATGCATCTTCTTTTTTGGGGGGCACAGTCTGTTTTTTGTTGCTCACCAGTAGCGCGTTTCGGACATGTCAAGTTTTTGGTTCATCTATGCGACAGAATTCACGAATGTTTTCAAATAAATACCACTGATGGTCCAGATCAAGCCCTTTTGCAAACATTTCATATGGCAGGTTGTCACAGCTCACATTAACATTCACTTTCGAGACCTTTCGGAGAGTGATTCTGACTACTGGTGAGTCACTAAATTCCCTGCATTCCACAACACCGGGATGCTCCGCTGACACATAGAAATAGATGAAATTTGGTGACATTCTTTATGTGGTGAAAAAATGTGGTAAGGTAATCCTTCCTGTCTTAGATAACAACAGGCTTGGAAGAGTCCCCCACAAGCTGGGGAATGTTGTGGCCCGTCCTTGACGATAACCCCACAGACGCATCAACATCAGACAACATTTCTGCATTGAAGTTTCTGTATCAAGATTACCATTTAATTAAGAAACAATTGCAAAATATAGTTTTCCTACTATCAAATTATTATTTTGTTGTTGTTGTTTTTGTAATAGAAAACTACAAAGTTTGAAGGATGATTTTGCATGGGATTTTGTTTGCCATATCAAGAATTTCATACCATCAAAACAGCTGAAACTATTAAAATGAATATTTATTTTCCTGTTACAAGACATAAAGTACCTACACACTATTTTTAATTGATTTATGTTTTATTATTTTTATATTTTATTACATGGCAGAACTATACAACTGGATAGACCTATGGAAATGCAAACAAGGTTTATCAAGAAGGATCATGCAGGTCACATACACCATACTGTGATAAGGAATTTACCTCCACTTTGACTTTCAGATGCCAAAGTGCCAATCTGGTGTAAACTTTGTATGTCTTATCAACATAAAGCTTAGTGTGATGATTCTGTGTAAACCTGAAATGTTAAAAAATAATTATTAAAAAAGGTCAGGCTACAATTTAGAATATGTATTTTGTAGTAATTGACTGACTAAAAAATGTTGACTCATTTCAATATATTATTTTAAGAGAATTTTCCTTTTGGGATTGATACCAGAGTAATTTGTTTGTAAACATATTTACTACATATCAACATGCTTTACCATTTTCTATCAATATAGCTAATCTAATGGCTAAAAAAAATAAAATACTCTTATATAGTATAAAGACTAGTCTTATACTATATAGGGGTATATTTTTTTATTAAGCCATTAGATTAGCTATATTGATAGAATTTCAAACTCCTGTGCTTTCATAATCATCTACCACATCAAACAAATCTTGAGTAGCGGGGTGAGAAGTTTCAAAATAAAGTTCATTTACATTCGATAAATCATTTAAATTTAAAAACAAAGTGTCCTGGTCTTGTGAAATTTCACATTGAATAGTATTGGTGTTAATAAATTTAGACATGATATTTTAAAGTCAAATTTAAATCTTCCACCATTTCATGTTAACAATTCAGTTGCTATCGTACAGTTTACTTCCGGGTCAAACTTGCGAGTCGCGAAAATTAATCACAAAGCCAAAATACACATATATATATATTTCACTTACCTATTTTAAGCATGTGGAAATATCATTTCCGAACCTTCTTCAATTGAAGACATCCATAAGTACACGATGTCATTTTGATTTACAGCGTTTAATAGCCATTGAAAATGAACACTACGAGACAGGTTGCGCTACCTGTGAACTGCTCAAACGAAACAGTGTCTTTCAAGGGGAATAATTTGAATTAAATAAGCGGATTACAAACAACCAATTGTGCCAGTGTTTAAAGGACATATACATGCTATATTGTGGAAATTTTCAAAGCATGTCATAAATTATGAGCGGAGAAATTGTATGAAAAAGACGAAATATCCAGCGCATTTTCGTACAAGATTTTTATCTCGCGATTTCCCGAAATAAACGTCAGCGTACACAAGACTGATTTTCGCTGACGACGTCACAATTATTATGTTGTATATTTGAAATTGATATATTTATGCCCCCCTTCGAAGAAGAGGGGGTATATTGCTTTGCTCATGTCGGTCTGTCGGTCGGTCTGTCGGTCCGTCCACCAGGTGGTTGTCAGACGATAACTCAAGAACGCTTGGGCCTAGAATCATGAAACTTCATAGGTACATTGATCATGACTCGCAGGTGACCCCTATTCATTTTGAGATCACTAGGTCAAAGGTCAAGGTCACGGTGACCAGAAATAGTAAAATGGTTTTTGAATGATAACTCAAGAACGCATACGCCTAGGATCACAAAACTTCATGGGTAGATTGATCATGACTTGCAGATGACCCCTATTGATTTTGAGGTCACTAGGTCAAAGGTCAAGGTCACGGTGATCCGAAATAGTAAAATGGTTTCCGGATGATAACTCAAGAACGCATACGCCTAGGATCATGAAACTTCATGGGTAGATTGATCATGACTTGCAGATAACACCTATTGATTTTGAGGTCACAAGGTCAAAGGTCAAGGTCACGGTGACCCGAAATAGTAAAATGATTTTCGGATGATAACTCAAGAACGCTTTTGCCTAGGATCATGACACTTCATAGGTACATTGATCGTGACTCGCAGATGACCCCTATTGATTTTCAGGTCACTAGGTCAAAGGTCAAGGTCACAGTGACAAAAATCGTATTCACACAATGGCTGCCACTACAACGGACAGCCCATATCGGGGCATGCATGTTTTACAAACAGACCTTGTTATTGTTTGTTTTTAATCTAATTTGTTTCAGTAAAGTAGAACAACTTGTTTGCATGTTGATTTTTTTTAATGTATCGTTTAAATATATAAATAACGATCACGCTCTATTTCTCAATGCAAATAAAATAGCGCAGCGCTAAATATTGTCAATATTGTTTTCACCGTCGTCAAGGGGCACGTAACTCTTACTGACGCAAGTGCCCGGATGTTGCGATATTATGAATATAAAAACGTATGTTTGTATTTTAAATTTAACATGCAAACTTTCAACATGGATAAATACTCGATAAGCTAAAAGATGTTTCTGATGGAGTTCGAACAGTTGACATGTGGATAAAAGCCCGACGAGCATCCAATAACTCGACAAATCAGTTATTTCGAGCATTTTTCGTTATGTAAATGAGTAACAGTTTCCCCCACAGAGTCAACAAAACAACTGAACACTAATGTTTGGATTTCAAATTATTTGTTGGTTCGCTAAAAAAACTCAAATAAGTATTTAAATAAAATTTATATATTTCCAACGATCAGAGCTTTCCTTATTTGTGACCTTTATGTCTCATAATTTTATGTCATCAATAATTTTTCACGGATAACCAACACTATTTGAATAAACGAAATCTACCAGGTGCAAATCTATAAAAAAAGCACCTTTTAATAAAATATAATCCCATTTTTCCAGCTAGTTTATATTTCTTATCTGACCTTATTTGAATACTTAAGTTGCTGTAGAATGGCCGTATAATGTCATCGATGCCTCGTTCATTCCTGGATTCCTCGGGGACTTCCGGCGTTCTTGAATTTGTTGCGCGCAATTTTCGACATCGGCATCGTATACTCTAACAGGATAATGTCACGCGATATATCAACGTAAATATGGAAACGAATGTCTCGTATCAAGGAATTGCATGTACATACAATATAAAGTTGCCTATATACATAAGGGATATTAATTGTAGATCGAATGTACATGTGGAATCTACGACAAGATGTAGTCGATTGTGAACACGTCTTCTTAATGAAAAGTGTATTGCCAGATGCCAATCCGCTCATTAATAATCGCGCTGATTATGGAACCTAGCATGGTCGGTCATCGAACTAATATGAGCCTTTTTCTGAGAAAACTGGTCTTAATGCATTTGCGTCAAGTGTCATCCCAGATTAGCCTGTGCAGTCCGCACAGGCTGATCAGGGACGACACTTTCCGCCTAAACTTGATTTTCGGTAAGGAGGGACTTCCTTGAAGCTAAAAATAGCGGAAAGTGTCGTCCCTGATTAGCCTGTGCGAACTGCATAGGCTTATCTGGGACGACACTTTACGCACATGCTTTAAGTCCAGTTTTCTCAGAGCACGACTCATATTTTTGTCACGATTCTTAAATCAGCAAACATTATTGGATATCAGATATAATGCGTGTTTTTCTGTCTTGGATTTCATTGGTGGTATGAAGCAACTTCACTCAGGTAAAGCGGCGTGTTTTGATACGTTGCGATTTCCATTCGAGGTGACACATCACGTGCTTTAATAATCACGAGTTATTTTCTTTCAAAGAGCAGATATTGAATGGTGAACTTAATTTGACATTTGATCAGTAAATCATCCAGTGATATAAAACATGTTTTTATTGGACGTAGTTTATTAGACAGAATAGTTCGTTTCAGTTGAACAAACATTCGAAACATTGATTAATATGAATATAAAGATCAATGTTCATTTGTGCTTACAAATAAGTGTGTACATAAACTATTACGCACAGTGTATTAAAACATTTACATTCAACAGAAAGTTCGACAGTTACATGAGCGAAGTAATTAAAGAACATTTCACGTGATACATTTGTAAAATAATTAAAGAAACATTAACCCGTGGTGAAATGTATGCTGCCACATGAATGCTAGACATAGAAACAATGAATAAAAATTGCAAAACTAACATAGCTTCAAACGACAAGTGAAAAAGGAATGCATACAATCAAGGAATTTTCGGGTCGCAAAAACCAGGACATACTTTAAAAGAAGGGACTCATACCATCAAGAGCCACGTTATATCAAATGGCTCATTTTATCAAGAGACATGTAAAAGCAAACGACGCCTTACATCAAGAGACGCGGATATAATCAAGAAGTGTTGGTACAACCGATGGACCTGTGCAATCAAGAGACGCAGGTATAATCAAGAAGTGTTGGTACAACCGATGGACCTGTGCAATCAAGAGACGCGGATATAATCAAGAAGTGTTGGTACAACCGATGGACCTGTGCAATCAAGAGACGCAGGTATAATCAAGAAGTGTTGGTACAACCGATGGATCTGTGCAATCAAGAGACGCGGATATAATCAAGAAGTGTTGGTACAACCGATGGATCTGTGCAATCAAGAGACGCAGGTATAATCAAGAAGTGTTGGTACAACCGATGGACCTGTGCAATCAAGAGACGCAGGTATAATCAAGAAGTGTTGGTACAACCGATGGATCTGTGCAATCAAGAGACGCGGATATAATCAAGAAGTGTTGGTACAACCGATGGATCTGTGCAATCAAGAGACGCGGATATAATCAAGAAGTGTTGGTACAACCGATGGATCTGTGCAATCAAGAGACGCGGATATAATCAAGAAGTGTTGGTACAACCGGTGGACCGGTGCAATCAAGAGACGCGGATATAATCAAGAAGTGTTGGTACAACCGGTGGATCTGTGCAATCAAGAGACGCGGATATAATCAAGAAGTGTTGGTACAACCGGTGGATCTGTGCAATCAAGAGACGCAGGTATAATCAAGAAGTGTTGGTACAACCGATGGATCTGTGCAATCAAGAGACGCGGATATAATCAAGAAGTGTTGGTACAACCGGTGGACCGGTGCAATCAAGAGACGCGGATATAATCAAGAAGTGTTGGTACAACCGATGGACCTGTGCAATCAAGAGACGCGGATATAATCAAGAAGTGTTGGTACAACCGATGGACCGGTGCAATCAAGAGACGCAGGTATAATCAAGAAGTGTTGGTACAACCGATGGATCTGTGCAATCAAGAGACGCAGGTATAATAGAAAGCTCTGGTAAATTCAAAAACATCTGTAAACGCAAGAGTCTAGGGTAAACTCAAGAGAAATGAATACTCAACATACAGTAAAATTAACAGGTTATCCTTTTGTTTTGGAACACTTAAAATAAATAAAATTAAGCGTAATAAAAATAGATTCATTCAACAAAGGACTTGATTTTAACATGAGACACGTTTGTCATATGTATGTCCGAGGCGGTATGAAGAGACGCATAAATGAACAGTTAAAAGCTTAGAAGAAGTTTTTTTTATAAAAACAAAATGAACGTCGGTCTGTGGATCTATCTGGCGATTATGTCGCTCGTGCTTCTGTTCGCCGTCCTTGGCAACGCCTTGGTGATCTACTGCGTGGTCCGCTTCCGGAAACTGCGCTCGGTGACCAACGGTTTCATCTGTAACCTGTCTGTCACCGATATCATCCTGGCCGGCTTTGTCATGCCCCAGCGGCTGCACGATATCACGCACGTGGAGGACTTCCACGAAGGTGAGGCCAGAGATGGTATTTAGAACTGAAATGCCCCCTTGGAGCAAAAAGGCACCACGTGGCATTGAAATTAGAAGGCACATGGTACCTTTTTGCACCAATGGGGCGAATTATTATAAAATTTCTTAAAATTTTGCAACTTTGAATTGCATTTTATGAGAAAGGAATGCATTTTTATTTATTGGGATTTCAATATTGCTATGGCATGGTTTATATTCATATTCATTTAAGCCGAAGTTAAAAAGAGCTTATGAATCTTCATAAAAACGGACCCCTGACCGGCATGCACATAGCTACATAAGGAGGACGTAACGCATTTCCTTAAACGGACCCATGACCGGCATGCACATAGCTACTTAAGGAGGACGTAACGCATTTCCATAAAAAGTTAATTAAGTCTACTGCTTGTTCATGTGTTCATGTATTTCTATTTACATCAAAGGCTTTAAAACAAATCAATTTTGCTAAAGCGATATTTCCCCACATGCATTCCGTATCCTTCGCACCACCCCTCAACGCTTAAATCTCTATTTAGAAAATTGCAAAAACGTACCAAAGCAGTAGAGTCAGGTTTTATTATTTTAATTCAGGTACAATTTCATGTAAGACACTCAATTCAAATCGTATACTTTATTTCAGATTACACCCTGTATAACGCACTCAATTTAATTCAGATACTTTATTTCAGCAAACACTCTGTGTTAGATAGTCAATTCAATTAGATTGCTTTACTTCAGATGATACTCTGAATAAGACAGTATATTTAATTCGATAACTGTAACTTTCAGGTAACACTCTACTTAAAGCCTCTGACCTTGAAATGAAATACATGTTAATCAATACATATAGATGCAATTTGAAAGTGTGCAAAATTGTCATTAAATCTATAACCTAGTTAGCAAGAAATTAATTTTTGTGCAAAACTTACCGCTTTTAAAACCAAAAGTAGGATTTCTTTATGTATACGCCCATTTCGACAAACGCGATTATTTTAAAGTTCAAAAGCGCAAAAAAAGACGGATTTCTACCTAGCAACCACCAGATATATTATAATTGACATAGATAAAATATGTTTCTTATTTATACTTAGATGTACTATGCCAAATAAGTTGTGTGGCTTTAAAATTCTAATTACTTTTGGATATCTTATGTAAGCTAACACCCTGTTTATGATTGTCAAAATGTTTTGGTTATTTTTTTTTCAAGTAATAATCAGTGTAAGATAGTATATACAGACGTTGGGTAAATTATTTCATATTTACACATTGTATTTACGATCGACGACTAAGTTTTGTTAAATTGTTAAAGAACACATTATGTATGTGGTGGCAAACTTTTTCGGTAACTTTATATAAGTCCCCTTGCAAGATAGTCAACCTATTTCAATACCTATATTTCATATTATGCACTGTGTAATATATACAACTCTTTCAGGTATTTAAATTCAGATGATATCGGGTGTAAGCCAGTAAACTAAATTTAGGTAATTAATAGAAGGGCAACAACCCTTGTAAGATAGTCAACTCAGTTCGGTTACTTTACTTTTGGAACAACCTGTGTATTCAACTGATGTTAGGTAGTATATTTAAGGTAACAAATTGTGCACTATTGTGCACACATTTTATAATAATTAATGCAAAGAACATCCAATGCAAGATTGTCAACTCATTTTGGGAACTTTTATATCAGATAACAACCAGTTTTACATACATGTAGTTAACTAATAAAGGGTAACTCATTACAGGAAACGCCTTGTGCAAGATCGTGTACTTCTTTCCGGTGTTCATTATCACAAGCTCCATCTACACTCTCGTCTGCGTCTCCTTCGAGCGCCACCGCGCCATCAAAGAGTCGCACAAAACTCAGTTGACCTACAGCGGTCTCTATAAGATTTGTCCCGCCATCTGGCTGTTCGGTTTCCTCGTTTCAATGCCGACTCTTGTCGAGTACCAGGTGAATCCTCTTCCGCGCAAAGCCGGCGACAACGCGTCACAAGCTCACTACGCATGCGACAGCACTCACGTGCCACACGGCTACTCCCTCGCGAACGCCATTACCGTCACTCTGGTGTCATACGTTGTACCGGTGTTTCTTATTTTTTTCAACTACATTCGGGTGTCCATGTTCGTCTGGAAGAAAGGGAAGCAGGTGAACGCCGCGCCAAATTCGGCACGCAATCAGAATTTCCAGCTGTTCCGGAACCGGATACGGATAATCAAGCTACTAATTGTTGTCGCCGTGGTTTTTGCAGTCTCATGGCTTCCCTTCTTCATCACATTACTATATGCAGTACGTAATTGTGATGTTGTGATGTTTGAAGTACAAATTAAGCTGCTTAAAATGTTCGAAGCGTTATTATCCCCAGTCCATAGGATTATTGTATTTTTCCACTATCATATAATTGCGACTTAATATTACCTAATAAGGACATGCGATCTTCTAATGAGAACTTCGCAAAATCACGACAAAGACGTCGATCGTTTTTGTTAAAGGGATCTTTTCACGGTTTGGTAAATTGACAAAATTGAAAAAAGTTGTTTCAGATTCGCAAAATTTCGTTTTAGTTATGATATTTGTGAGAAAACAGTATTACTGAACTTTTACCATAGTCCAATATAGCCATTATACGTATCTTTTGACGATTTGAAAACCTAAAAATTAAACACGTTGCAACGCGAAACGATTGAATAATTTGGAGAGTTCTGTTGTTGTTGTTTAAATTTACGAAACTACGAAGTTTGCTTATATAAGGTATGAAATACTAAAACTATGTATACCCGGTGGAATAGCCGAGAGGGCTAATGTGTTTTAACTTCAGACTAATTCCAGGACTCCGGGGGTCACTGGTTCGAGCCCTGGTACCGGCTACTTTTTTTAAATTTTATTCTTGATTTTTTACTGGAGCTTTTAATTAATGTTTACATTAATCAATATAAAGCATTTAATGACAAACTTCAAAATATGCCAAAATCTGCGAACAAGCGCCTTTAATTATAAAATCCTCGTGCAATAAATGTGTAATACAGTTTGTGGCCCTCAGACACTGCAAAACTATGGACCACGTTCTGGAAAAAAACTGCGCGTTATGCCTGGGCGTAAAGTGGCCGCCTAGATAAGCCTGTGCAGTCCGCACAACACTTTCAGCGTTTATTGAATTCTCTTTGAAAGGAGGAGAGTGTCAAACCTTATTAGAACGTGTGGTATCCAAACTTATCTGGGATGACAATGCGCGCATGCATTAAGCTCAGTTTTCCCAGACCGCGGCGCATGTGAACAGTTAATAAATTACTTATAAGGTTTCGGGTAAATGATTCAGTTAACCTGTAATCAGAGGAAAAGTACACCAAACAGTGAAGATGAAGTATGAGAAACACAAAAAAATCCTGATGAGATTATATAGTTTAATAGGATATGGAAGTTAAATTTTTCATCAAAACAAACCTCTTATATCAATAAAACACATAAGTATTTTATTTCATGCTTGTGATAAAATGTTAGATATTAATGAGAAAATAACTATATTTACTCCGTAGATACTTGTTTATATTATCAGGAATGTCTTTTGAACGGTCTGTAAAGTGAAGCATCAAACATAAGTAAAGATACATTTAAATCAATATTAATAGTTTTATTTCTTATCACAAATGCTAATTACATGAAATCGTAAATTCTAATTGCTTTTGATCTCGCGCAAGCACTAATGCAATTTTAAAATGCCCCCCTTTACTGGGAAAATACATATCGGTACTTTACCGAAACAAAAATATATCCTCTTAATATGTTTATTTATCAATCATTGAATATCAAACACGTACCGGTTTGAAGTACTTGTGATCGTCTTTGAATGCGTTTGTAATACACTTATCGATTATTTTGCTTCATATTTTAGAAAATCACCAACAGGGACGCGAGCAGCGACGCCAGCGGCTTCCTCAACCTCTTCCTGTTGGCCATGGCAACGTTTAGCACCGCCTACAATATTGTCCTTTACGTCGTCTACAATCCGAATTTCCGGCAAGCCATACGACAACTACTGCGTATCAGACTCAAACCCGGCGCCAAGGATGACCGGGTTGCGACCATTATGGGAACTCGGTGTGATTTCATCGCAGAGACGCAAAACGTAAACATAACGCAAGCGGTGTCAAATGAGCCGAAACGAAAACGGGTCGGCAGTAGTTTTAATGAGAGCGCACATAAAAGGGCGTCCGATTGCTGATGGTATGGTTCGTGCATAAATGATGTCAGCCAGCGTTGATGTGAAACAATGAAATAACGTTAAACAGCTCCGGAAAAGCTGCCACGACACCATCTATGTGTGGGCTAATGTTGTTGGTTGTGCTTTGTTATATAGCGTACGGAAAACGGCAAACGTATCACAAGCAATTTTAAGTCTTCAATTTTAAAGCAAAAATATAGGTATATTCCCCTTTTTGTCAACACTTTATTCGCGAAATCTTAACCACAACATGATTATGAACGAGGAAATTTAATAATATATATATTTTTTTACATTTAAAGGGTCATGTTTATTAAATATTGATTATTTTGATACAGTAAATACAAGCCAAGAACGGGCCAATATAAACAACTATTTACTCGTACGGTTCCGGAACAGTGTACACGTTTCTATTCATGAATGGATATCGGACTTTACAGACGAAAATTTATAACGCTTGATGAAAACTAAAATATCATGATATTCGATTACGACCTTTGAACATATATGCCACTTGGTTATCAACATGTTATTCTGGTATGAAAATTGTGCCGTGCTCTGTGAAAAGGGGGTTTAATGCCTGTGCGTAATGTGTCGTCCCATATTAGCTTGTGCATTCCACACAGGCTAATCAGGGACGACACTTTTCGCTTTTATAATATTTTACGTTTCAAGAAAGTCTCTTCTTTGCAAATATCTTGTTTAGGCGGAAAGTGTTGTCCCTGATTAGCTTGTGCGGACTGCACAGGCTTATATGGAATGACATTTTTCCATATGCACTAAACCCGTTATTCACAGAGCCTGGCTCATATAATTATATGGTAAGATCGGATATACGCTTAAATAAGATCACCGTAAGTCATAAGAGAAATTGCTCTTACCATTCTTATCCAAGAAATATGTGTGAATCATGGGAGTCTTGTTCTGAGAAAAATGGGCATACTGCATGTGCGTAAAGTGTCGTCCCAGATTAGCCTGTGCAGTCCGCACAGGCTAATCAGGGACGACACTTTGCGCCTAAATTAGATTTTTGCTAAGAAGAGACTTCATTTAATCGAAAAATGTCATAAAAGCGGAAAGTGTCGTCCCTGATTAGCCTGTGCGGACTGCACAGTCTAAGCTGGGACGACACTTTACGAACATACAATATGCCCAGTTTTCTCAGAACGCGACTCATGGTATTCGATATTCGTTGACCATAGAGTTCGGAACAAGAACCCTTGAACTATCGATCCGAAATCTGTTCAATTAAGCTGGAGAGGCACTATCCCATGTGTGTACTTATGTTTAATTGATTGCTTGACCGACAGTATATAAAAACAAACTTTATATTGCCGAGAAAAATACCAATATTCGCCATCAAAAACTATATTTTCGTTGACATTGAACCAATTGTGGGAGCTTCATGTATTTTCAGTATGCATGGTACGGCACATTTTTTCCTACTTTTACTTGTATTTGTTACAGTTTTATAAAACGTTATACTTTATATATGTATGGTGTATTTGTTTCATGGTCGTCTCAGACAATCACTTCTCTAATGAATCGTTACCATGACATCATAATGGATAATTTCGTCATCTGTATTTTAGAATTACAAGATGAATGCAAATTATTACTGCTTATGAATCCCTGAAACCAAAGAACTAACTGTCCTTAACATAAACATTTTTTTTAAGTTGATATATTCTTTGGGACTTTGGCCATATCCGGTGTAACACGTGTTTTAGTTCAACCAATCAAGGGATTATCATGTGATACCGAACGGAAATAAAGATGGTCCACGCAAAAACAGGTTTTATGTTTCGTTTAATTCCTTTTATTACTGTCATTCGATTCGGCTAACTTTCTAGCCATATTAGACAGACGAGCTTTTTTACGAAAGTCGGAAATATATCTTGATGCATATTTTTTTTTGTAAGCGAAACTGTTCGTCATGTAATTTGTGATCGTTTCTCGGTAACACTTCTGAATAAAGTATCATTAAAGTATCTGATGATAAAATTCTTCTGATGTTTGTACAACGATATTGTATGGTGGACAGGTCTAAAACCTGCTTTATAAAGTTGCATTAATTAAAGTGCCAAAATTTTCTTATCACAATCTTACTGATGACTAAAATTAAAATGTAGTACCTTTTTATTAATTAATTCGGATGGGTTGTGTCGGAATTGAGACTGTTCATCGCTAACGAAGGGATAAACTAAAATTTAGTCACTACAGGAAACCTCTTTCCTGTATTCAGCTTGCTCACCTAATTAAAAGGCTGATTAATGGTCAATAGTTAACCTTAATATCAATGTTCGGTGTAATACTAGTATGTAGTTATCTAGTTATAAACTAGTTAATACTAGTAATCAAGCGATCTAATTAAGGTAATTGTTGCCTTATGTAACTGATGTAGGATTTCGTACGAATGTACTGGATATAGGTAATAGCGCACAATGCCTGATAAAAGGTGAAATTATTGTTAGGATAGATCGCTGAATATTAATTGAGAGACACACTTAAAGACAAAAGAACACAGAAGTGGCGCGGCAGACGCCGACGCGTATCCCCACGCCGCATAGATGTTATATTAAAAGGTAATTTTGGGTGGGAAAGGAATATGTTGGTGGGGCCCCGGGGTGGGTAATGTGGACATGGATGGTCAAGATAGACCGAGTTGTCATAAGAGATGTTCAGTAATAATTTGAAGTCAATTGGTGAATTAATGTAGACGTTATGTAAAAACAAAATTTTGGGTACGAAAACAAATTTGGTACGAACATTTTGGGTACGAAAACATTATGACAAAAAAATTGGGAAAGAAAAAAATTTGGGTACAAAAATAAATTTGGGAACGAAAAAACAATAGGGTGCGAAAAAATGTGGGTACGAATAAAAATGTGGGTACTAAAATAAATTTGGGTACGAAAAAAATAGGTACGAAAAAAAACTTGGGTACGAAAAAATTTGGGCACGAAATAAATTTTGGTACGAAACAAAATTTGGTTACGAAAACAAAATGGGTACGAACAAAAATTTGGGTATGAAAAAAAGTGTGGTACGAAAAAAGTTGGTACGAAAAAAATTGGTACGAAAAAAAATGTGTACGAAAAATTTTGGGTACGAAACAAAAATTGGTTACGAAAAAAATGGGTACGATACAAATTTGGGTACGAAAAAAATTGGGTACTAAAAAAAATTGTGGTACGAAAAATCCTTAGGTATGAAAAATAATTTGGGTACGAAACAAAATCGGTTATGAAAAAAAAAATAGTTACGAAAAATGTTGGGTACGAAACAAATTGGGGGTACGAGGAAGTAGTACCCGTGAACCTCTCGATAAATTTCAAAGAGGACGGAAACCAAACTGCCTTAACCTTTTTTTTTTTGTTGCCCTGGGAAGGGTAATGTGGACATGGATGGTCGAGACAGACCATGGTGTCAAAAGAGATGTTCAGAATTAATTTGAAGTCAATAGACGTATCCCGGAAAAGCACGAGTTTAGAAAAACCCACTAACACCCCGGAACAAGCAACGCTGTTCCATTATATCAACCAATGATAGCTTACTTTAAATCATAACGGTCGATACAGTGTGTGATTTTGAAAGGATTATAAATGGGTCAGCTTTATTTGTACCAGCAGATTAGTGGCTTTTTCCAAAAAGTAGTTTTTCCGGTATACATGTATTGGTGAAAAATGAAGAAGTTATGTTAAAACAAAATTTTGGGTGGGCGTTGTTGTCCACTATCTCCTCCAACACTATTAGCACTAGAACCTTGAAACTTACACACATGGTAGCTATGAGCATATGTGCGACGGTGCACTATTGGAATTTTGATCTGACCCCTGGATCGAAAGTTATTATAATGTGCGTCGCATGTTGTTAGTAAAATGAGTTGTTTTTTACCCATTTTAACGTTTTGGGTGGGCGTGGTTCTCCACTATCTCCTCCTACACTATTAGCAGTAGAACCTTGAAACTTACACAAATGGTAGCTATGAGCATATGTGAGACGGTGCACTATTTGGAATTTTGATCTGACCCCTGGGTAAAACGTTATTATCATGTGCGTCGCATGTTGTTAGTAAAATGAGTTGCTTTTTACCCATTTTACCAATTTATTTACCCATAACTTTTGACCCCGGGGTCGGATCAAATTCCGTCGCCGTCATTTTCGCAAATATGCTCATAGCTACCATGTGTGTAAGTTTCAAGGTTTTAATGCTAATAGTGTAGGAGGAGATAGTGGCCGACTGGACAGACATAAAGATGGATACCAAAACACTATCCCCACGCTTTTACAAGCGTTGGAATAATTAACGTTCAATATAATTATATTAGATATCTTCTTCAGTCTGTCAAAGTCAGTCATTCAGTCGGTCGGTCAGGTGTGTATACAATAAATCAAATATACAGCGGGTAAGCAGGTCATTATCTGTATGTACGTTGTTGTAATGGACCGTGCCAAGTCATAGGGTGCAGGATCACGTGACTTTGTGGGGGCGCCAATTAAACGTTAATGGATGTAAACACACGGATGAGTGTTTTTTTTTCAAATAACTTTTCAAAACAAATTTTCTTTAGAATTTAAATTAGTGCACAAAACACAGATTTTTATGCTGCTTATGGCAATGTGAAATATGTCTACATCACGATTACTTTATTTAATAAGCCTGTGGTCTTGTTCAAAAATCCCTTGTGTACTGCAAGGTTATGCTTCATGTAAAGTGACATTTTGTCACCGATTTAGGCGTATTCAATAATTTATTCGTATACTTGAACACATCGGCACAAACTGAAAGACAAACTGTCTTTCATGCACTTAAGATTTTTGTTAAAATGTATCTCAATAACTTGAGATATTTGAAAAAAAATAAAGTTCTTTACATTCTGTCCAGCCCGTATGTAAACCCCTGAAAACCCCGTTGATCCTTCAACCTGAATTGCGAATGCTTTTAGAGGACAGCTTATAATATGAGACCTGTGAAATCACGAAGCATGCGTGTGAGTGGCTTGATTATTTAATGCTTATTGCCGAATTTAATTAAAGTGAGTGGCTTGATTATGTGTTGCTTATTGCCGAATTCAATTAAAGTGAGTGGCTTGATTATTTAATGCTTATTGCCGAATTTAATTTAAGTGCATGGCTTGATTATTTAATGCGTATTGCCGAATTCAATTAAAGTGAGTGGCTTGATTATGTGATGCTTATTGCCGAATTCAATTAAAGTGAGTGGCTTGATTATTTAATGCGTATTGCCGAATTAAAATAAATTCCTGTTTGATATTTGTTAGTTTTTTGTTAGCAAAATAAATTAATAGCTTTTTTTCATTTCAAAAGGGACATACTCAAGGATTTGTTCTTGTATTTTTAGAGCAATTCATTACTTGCATGTATTATATGCCTTCATGATTCGTGTGAGATAAGTATTTTACAATTTTTATTTTTTGAGTGTATTTCGAGACAATGCTCACATACAATAAATACTACACTATATATGGGAATGTAGTTTTACTATAATATCGGCATTCATTTTATACTACGTCAAAATGTAAAAATCTTTAAAATTAAAATCGTTGACAACCTCTTATTTACAATAAATTAAACTCCAATTCTATATCATTTGTCCCCTTATTTTAAATCACTATTTTGTTTTATCGACTGTGTTCACAAAACATCTTATAGAAAGCTGCTTGTGTAAGCCAATAACCTAAATTAACATTTATTGCAAAAAACATCATCTGCAAACATCAAAAGGAATACCTCAATCAAATCCGAGATGATATATTAGGCTACACTTAATATAATCAATTCATAACTAAGCAAATGCCCAACCTTTAGATATTTCTGCAATTAGCCGAGTTGAAAGACCTTAATTAAAAAGCTCAATTACTCAATGCTATTGAAATTGAGCGGTTATACCTTCCAGCCAATGGACTCTCTTCTTAATGTATTCCTTTTAATAGTACGCTTGCTTAAAAAAGTGTTTTGTGCAGTTTAAATGTTATATATATATACTTTCCTTATCTTTATTGATGATTTGAATAAAAAAAACCATCACGGCTTGAACAACACCCTTTGTGGTCGAAAGTCATGCGTTACATGCGCGTTTCTGCTGGCCTGTATTGTCTAGAGGGATGGCTATCTCCGTTGTCGCTTCGTTGAACAGCAGGGTGAACTTTGTTGCGAATGCCTTAGATTTGTTCAATTTTTGCATGATCAGAAGAACCTTACTATGTGTTGTTTAATTTAGTAATTATTTAATACTATTTCTAGTAAGACTTTACAAAGAAGTGAACTCATTATTATTCGATATGAGTCGTGTTCTGAGAAAACTGGGCATAATGCATGTGCGTAAAGTGTCGTCCCAGATTAGCCTGTGTAGTCTGCACAGGCTAATCAGGGACGACACTTTTCGCTTTAATGAAATTTAACGTCTAAATGAAGTCTCTTCTAAGCAAAAATCCAATTAAAGCGGAAAGTGTCGTCCCTGATTAGCCTGTGCGGACTGCACAGGCTTATCTGGGACGACACTTTACGCACATGCATTATGCCCAGTTTTCTCAGAACTCTGCTTATATTTAACATGCCCTCGCTATAGTTCGCCCATCAATCGACGTTGTCCGTTAAGAAAGCGAGGACAAACGGGGACGTGATAACAATATCCGCTTCTGTCTAGGAGAAACATGAAAATAGCGGCATTACTAATACCTTACACGTTAATAGTTTAGTGAATCACTATGTGGCTCGTTAAAGGTTCAAGCTTAGCTTTTTATTTTTGAAATGTTACTATGGTTTAGTGCTTTATTATAAATAATTCATGAAAAATGTTCAATTAATTTAACTCTTAAATATTTTATATTGCGTTATATGTTTCACTCGCACTGATGTTCTTAGTTTTTATTCAATACGCTGATTTATGTTTCCAATTGTACTCAAAGTAAAAATATACGCATTTGGTTATGTGTTCGTTATCTCAATGTTGAATTTGTCACGCTTGTCCAGCGGATACATCGATGGCGGATTGCACTTCGATAACAGAGAAAAACAATAGCCACGCGCGAAATAGTTCCTCGGTTGGTACAATAAATATCATTAACCCATTTATGCCCAGCATCTAGAAAAAATGCCTTGGCAAACAGCGAAGACCCAGATGAGACGCAGCATGATGCGGCGTCTCATCAGTGTCTGCGCTGTTTGCTTACAGGAATTTTTGTAAGAAATATTCTAAATATAGAACCCTAATTTTGGAAATAAATAGATCCAATTTAGAAGGATGGGAGAGTCCACTAGGCATAAATGGGTTAATATTGGTTTTTGAGACACTACATACAAGGAGGAGTTGATCAATGTAATATATTGTTGTATTGTGAAGAAACAATTTTAACGAAGACTTGCATATTTTGCCAAAAGATGAGAAAATTACATCGTAAAACAGTATCAAGTGGATGATGAGTACACATTATAATATAATAAACGTACTTCGAAATACAAAAATGTATTGCAATGCCATTTTTGCTATTCCATCATGTAGAGTTATAACTGCGCGTCATGCACTGCACGTTTGAAAGCACTTAAGTGGGCATGATGTTGTAGACACTTCCATCTCCGATAAAGGGCACGTCAGATAACGGAGACTCAATAAATTGGGCACTCTGATATCCGAGTTTCATCTTATGCTTGATATGCGTTTATTTATATTGTTGCTATTCTAACCAAGGTGATTGCTTTTTCAGCATTTATAGTAATTGCTGTTCTTTAAATACAGAAATTGTGATAGTATTTAAAGAAATCTGAACGAAGATAGAGGATGTTTTAAAAGGTGTTCATTATGTTGTAGACATTTTTATTCCCGATTCTGTAAACGTCGGATAACGGAGTCTTTTAACAAATTTGACACTTTGATATATTGTAGACGAGAGAACTGGTGTAATACCACGGAAGCAGAAATATATATAATATAGCAGAATATAAGCTATCACGTTACAATACGAAAAAAAGAAACTTCACGTTGAAATGGTCAGACTTTATTCGCCAAGTTGTCGCGACTTAATTGATAATGAACAAGAAATATCTTTAAAAAAGATATACGGCGTTGATTGTGGTCGATGTTTATGAACGATCAAAAGTTATCTCTATGAATAAAAAGTAGCGGATGCCTTTTTTCTGCGCAGTTGTTAGCTACATCATAAGCAAATCAATTACGGGGTGTTGCGCCAGATTTCGTGGCTTATTTTGCTTTATGTGATATTATTACTCAGATATCTATATTTACAGAATAGAAAAACACAAGAAACATGAAAATAAACGAGTGCATATAGGTCAGCCGGCAATACTCGAATCTTATTTAATTGCATAATTATAGTATAGCGAATTATTGTGGTCATGCTTAATAAACTGGTCTAAATGGATAAATATTTCTAATTAATTTTATCAAAATTGGTCCTTATCATGCAAATTTTGAAACCATATTAAAAATCGATGATTGACATACCACAATAATATCGCCGAATATCTTTATTTAGTATCTTTCTGATCAAAACAGACTTCAAGTGCACAAAGTTTACGAGACGGCGTTTATATAAAGATTTCTGCAACTGACCGCAAACTGACCTTGATACCTTGCGGATTGGAATGCAATGCATTACAGTCACTACGTTATTGTCAGTAAGACACAATGATCGCAACCCCTTTTGCGAACTCCGGTGATGAACTGTATATAAACTCTGACTTTCACAAAATGACCGCGTTTTGACCCGAAATCTCGCGGGTTGAAATGCAATGCAAGTAAGTACTAAATATGACAACATAGCCTTTAGTTAAACGCTTTTGCGCTGGTATTTCTCTGAAAATAAAAGGTGAACGCACAAACTGTATTTATGTCGAAAATTGATTGTAAAACTGTTCTATCTATTGGGCCTTTTCATTAGAGATAAAATTGTTTCATGCAGTAAAACAGTGTTACAAAGACGCGGATATGTTTCCAATGTTCTGGTGTTATACTCAAATCAGCCAATGGAATAAATGAAGTGCATTCATTCGTAGCTAGCCGCGGGAAATTTTATTTGAGTATTATTGGAAACTTACAAAGGTCAAGTCAGGGTGAAAAGCTGGCTTATTCAGCTTACGCCGAAAAAGAAGCAAATTATCGGTGTTTCATTTTTAATTTACGTCTTTACAGAAATTGTTAATTTATGCCTGCTTACTATAACTGTATTAAACGGCGATTTATGAATTTCTGGTTTACTATAATTAGTGTCTTTTATGTATTTAATTGTGTCGGGTATTCGGGAGCAGATGTGCCATTGTCATTGAGATGATCGGCGAAAGAAGGGTCCATGAAAATGCAACATCCGACTCTTTAAAGGGACCTTTTCATAGATTTCGGCATGTATTGAAGTTTGTCATTTAATGCTCTGTATTATTAAATGTTAACATTGGATCTAAAAGGTTCCAGTAAAAAAATCAATAATAAAGTTAAAGAAAGAAAAACAAGTAACCCGCAACTGGGCTCGAACCACTTGACCCTAGAGTAAAAGTCAAACGCTTAGACCACTCGGCCATCCGTGATCATATGAGTGATGTATTTTATACTTGATATATGACATACTCGTAGTATATCAACATATAACGACAACAACAGAACTCTCAATCGTTTCGCGTTGCATCGCTTTATACTTTTCAGGTTTTTAAATTTTCAAAAGATATAATGGATATTTTGGAGCATGGTAAATGTTCAGTATTAATGTCTCCTCACAAATATCAAAACTACAACGAACATTTGCGAATCTGGAACATTTTTTTATATACATTTGGTGAATTTACCAAAACGTGAAAAGGTCCCTTTAACATTTGAATTCCCTCAAATACCTCATTAAACTACACAGTTAACATGTTTAAACATGACTAGACATATTGATCTTTTAATTCGAATTGTAAACACGCTCTTTATTTATTTCCAAGCATTTTTATTTTTTGTTCAAATACGTTCTGATAATCTATTTCACGCTGATTTTCAATGGAATTTTATCGTTTTTGTTTCAAAAAATCAACCGTTTTCCGCGATTTTTTTCTTTGCAATACGAAGTGCTATACCATTAATGCTTCATGTTAGGAAAGCTAACGTAGAGAACATAAATGCAAACAAGTTTAAGAACTCAGCTCTGCCCGTTAGCATTTGTTGTTCTCTGTTTTCGAAGTGCCATCCGTTATCAAAGTGTCCGCAAGGCCGTTATGATCTTGTTCATGACAAAATTTGGCGTGTGTTTAAATATTATCAAATTCATATAAAATAGTTTAAGATTGATATTACTGTATACACATTTTACTGGATAAAGTAAATTTGCGTTCGTAGCGAATTGCAGAGGCGTATTTAGGTGGGGGGCTAGGGGGCTAAAGCCCCCCCAGCAGGCTGGCTAGATATGATTAAAAAAATGAGCCCCTTACAGTTCCAATCCACTTGTGTATTTCCTGTCATATGCCCCTAATTAGGCCATTAACAGCTGTCAATTTGTGTGATTAGCCCCAGGCATGTGTACAGACGATCTTTCCTTCGCCAGCTAAACTGCACGCTTCATTGACTGTAAGTGATAAACTGCGCTATTTGATTGGCTGAAGGATATACATTCAACTTATGAAATTCATCGATACATTTAGCTACAGGTAAATGTTTACAAATGGCTGCCGCATGGGACTTGTGAAAAACAATATCCTCCAATTAACTTCAGTCGAGCGGTTAAGGAAACAACTAAAATAATTTCTGAATGAATTTAAACATTGCCGCAATAAACGATGTACCTAAAAAGATTTATTTCATTCCTGTTAAATGCATGTCAAAATTGTTTATTTACAGCGTGTTTAACCACACAAAGCCGATAGATCCATACACATCCGCAAATAACATACACTTCGCGTGTTGTTTACCTGGAGTCGAGAGGTAACATCCGAAAAGCGAGCGTACTCGATTGGAATAGACATGAGGTCAACAAAACTTCGAAAATTCGATTCACTGAACAAATTTAGAGAAACCGAAAGATTAATTTTACTTTTTTTATAACTTTTATTTACCATTTAACAAGTTTTTGTTTTAACGGTCGATCTTCGTTTGAGCAACATTGACATGAAAAAGTGCTCAAGAACTGAAAACAAAACAACAACGTTCGCAATTTGTTCCAATACAATTTTGGCATATATATTACTATTAAAAGATTTGATAAAATTATCATCAAATCGGGACAGGGTATACCCACTGAACATGTGGATATCGGCATGTTTCATATTTTTGCGATGTGCGCGCACAGATTGTTCCATACAAAAAAATTCTGGGAATCGTGAAAAAGTAAACGAATTTTCTTTAAAATAAATCAAATACTTGAAATTATGTGTTTACGCTAGCGCAGTTGTTTGCAATTTATGCGCAAGTTTAATGAATGAAAATTCAACGACGGACGGGGACACCCCTCCCGCACCCTCCCCAGTTGAGCCCCCCTCGGAAAAAATTCTGGATACGCCTCTGAATTGTGTCAGGATTTTATCTCACAGACGATTGTGTTTTTCACGAAGATTATTTTTATCAAGGCGCCTTTAAATCTTAAAAGAACGGAACTTTAAGACAAACATAAAAATACAAATATTTATAATACATATGGAATATATAAATACGATTTTTTCTGTCGGCGTTGGACAATAAAGATATCCATCCTCTTAACACAGAAAATCTTCATTTATAATATTTTATAAAGTATTATTAGAAATGTTTTTTTCTCTACAGCGTAAATCTTATTATTTTCTTGGTCGATTTTTCCCCTTTATACTCAGATTTGAATCTAATAAAGTCTAGCAATTTCGTTTGAACCAATTTTAGTCCCCCATACGCAATTGATATACTTAAGCTTCGTAAATGACCAGCAATAGTGTGGTCTCAACTAATTAATATTTATACAGTTAAAAGAAAACGTTATAAGCGTGCTTTTATGTATCTGTTATCTGCATACCTTTTAAAGGTGCGTGAAGTTGGCTCGCCGTTCGACGTTCGACATTAGTTCAACATTCAAATTACCGAATGTCGAGCTGGCTCGGCATTCCAGCTCGACATTCAGTTCGGCATTCGCATATAATGTTGTATGCTTATTTTTGAGTGTCGAGCTGGCTCGGCATTCCAGCTCGACATTCAGTTCGGCATTCGCATACAGTGTTGTATGCCTATTTTCGAATGTCGAGCTGGCTCGGCATTCCAGCTCGACATTCAGTTCGACATTCGGATACAGTGTTGTACAATTTTTTTTGAATGTCGAGCTGGCTCGGCATTCCAGCTCGACATTCAGTTCGGCATTCGCAAATAGTGTTGTATGCTTATTTTCGAATGTCGAGCTGGCTCGGCATTCCATCTCGACATTCAGTTCGACATTCGGAGATAGTGTTGTTCAATAATTTTTGAATGACGAGCTGGCTCGGCATTCCAGCTCGACATTCAGTTCGACATTCGGAGAAAGTGTTGTACAATAATTTTTGAATGACGAGTTGGCTCGGCATTTCAGCTCGACATTCAGTTCGACATTCGGATATAGTGTTGTACAATAATTTTTGAATGACGAGCTGGCTCGGCATTCCAGCTCGACATTCAGTTCGACATTCGGAGAAAGTGTTGTACATTTTTTTTTGAATGACGAGCTGGCTCGGCATTCCAGATCGACATTCAGTTCGGCATTCGCAAATAGTGTTGTATGCTTATTTTTGAATGTCGAGCTGGTTCGGCATTCCAGCTCGACATTCAGTTCGACATTCGGATATGGTGTTGTACAATAATTTTTGAATGTCGAGCTGGCTCGGCATTCCAGCTCGACATTCAGTTCTGCATTCGCAAATAGTGCTGCATGCTTATTTTCGAATGTCGAGCTGGCTCGGCATTCCAGCTCGATATTCAGTTCGGCATTCGCAAATAGTGTTGTATGCATATTTTCGAATGTCGAGCTGGCTCGGCATTCCAGCTCGACATTCAGTTCGGCATTCGCATATAGTGTTGTATGCTTATTTTGGAATGTCGAGCTGGCTCGGCATTCCAGCTCGACATTCAGTTCGACATTCAGAGAAAGTATTGTACAATAATTTTTGAATGACGAGTTGGCTCGGCATTTCAGCTCGACATTCAGTTCGACATTCGGATATAGTGTTGTACAATAATTTTTGAATGACGAGCTGGCTCGGCATTCCAGCTCGACATTCAGTTCGACATTCGGAGAAAGTGTTGTACAATTTTTTTTGAATGACGAGCTGGCTCGGCATTCCAGCTCGACATTCAGTTCGGCATTCGCAAATAGTGTTGTATGCTTATTTTTGAATGTCGAGCTGGCTCGGCATTCCAGCTCGACATTCAGTTCGACATTCGGATATGGTGTTGCACAATAATTTTTGAATGTCGAGCTGGCTCGGCATTCCAGCTCGACATTCAGTTCTGCATTCGCAAATAGTGCTGCATGCTTATTTTCGAATGTCGAGCTGGCTCGGCATTCCAGCTCGATATTCAGTTCGGCATTCGCAAATAGTGTTGTATGCATATTTTCGAATGTCGAGCTGGCTCGGCATTCCAGCTCGACATTCAGTTCGGCATTCGCATATAGTGTTGTATGCTTATTTTCGAATGTCGAGCTGGCTCGGCATTCCAGCTCGACATTCAGTTCGACATTCAGAGAAAGTATTGTACAATAATTTTTGAATGTCGAGCTGGCTCGGCATTCCAGCTCGACATTCAGTTCGGCATTCGCATACAGTGTTGTATGCTTATTTTCGAATGTCGAGCTGGCCCGGCATTCCAGCTCGACATTCAGTTCGACATTCGGATATACTGTTGTACATTTTTTTGAATGTTGAGCTGGCTCGGCATTCCAGCTCGACATTCAGTTCGACATTCGGATATAGTGTTGTACAATAATTTTTAAATGGCGAGCTGACCGATGGACGACCAACCGAAGACCGATGGACGACCGACGGACGGGAGAGGGATAACCGATGGACGACCGACAGAAAGATAAGGGACGACCGATGGACGACTGATTGGCAACCGATGGAAGACCGATGGACGGGAGAGGGATAACCGATGGACGACCGACATAAAGATAAGGGACGACCGATGGATGATCAACGGATGGACAAGGGCAGACAATGAACGACCGATGGACGGCTAGCAATTGGACGAGGGACGACCAATGGACGGCCGATGGACGATCGATGGACGGCCGACAGTTGGGCGAGCGAAGATCGATGGACGACCGATGGACGACCGATGGACGACTGATGGTATGACCGATTGACGATTGATGGACGGGAGAAGAATAACCGATGGACAACCGACAGAAAGATAAGGGACGAAAGATGGACGACTGAAGGACGGACAAGGGCAGACAATGGACGACCGATGGACGGCCAACAGTTGGAGGAGGGACGACCGATGGACGACCGATGGACGACCCATTGATGACCGATGGACGACCGACGAACGACCGATGGTCGTCCGATGGTCGTCCCTGGTCCAACTGTGTGCCGACCATCGGTCGGCCATTGTCTGCCCTTGTCCGTCCGTCAGTCGTCCTTCTTTCGTCCCTTATCTTTCTGTCGGTTGTCCATCGGTTATTCCTCTCCCGTCCATCAATCGTCAATTGGTCATACCATCGGTCGTCCATCGGTCGCCCATCGGTCGTCCATCGTTCGTCCATCGGTCATTCATCGGTCCTCCATCGGTCGTCCATCGTCCAACTGTTGGCCGTCCATCGGTCGGCCATCGGTCGTCCTTGTCCGTCCGTTGGTCGTCCATCGGTCGTCCCTTATCTTTCTGTCGGTCGTCCATCGGTTATCCCTCTCCCGTCCATCGGTCGTCCATCGGTGTCCAATCGGTCGGCCATCGGTCTTCCCTTATCTTTCTGTCAGTCGTCCATCGGTCGTCCCTTATCTTTCTGACGGTCGTTTATCGGTCGTCCATCGGCCGTCCATCGGTCGTCGCTCGCCCAACTGTCGGCCGTCCATCGGTCGTCCATCGGCATTCCATCGGTCGTCCCTCGTCTAATTGCTAGCCGTCCATCGGTCGTTCATTGTCTGCCCTTGTCCGTCCGTTGATCATCCATCGGTCGTCCATTATCTTTATGTCGGTCGTCCATCGGTCGTCAATCGGCATTCCATCGGTCGTCCCTCGTCTAATTGCTAGCCGTCCATCGGTCGTTCATTGTCTGCCCTTGTCCGTCCGTTGATCATCCATCGGTCGTCCCTTATCTTTATGTCGGTCGTCCATCGGTTATCCCTCTCCCGTCCATCGGTCGTCCATCGGTCGCCAATCGGTCGTCCCTTATCATTCTCTCGGTCGTCCATCGGTTAACCCTCCCCCGTCCGTCGGTCGTCCCCCGGTCTTCGGTTGGTCGACCGGTCAGCTCGACATTTAAAAATTATTGTACAACACTATATTCGAATGTCGAACTGACTGTCGAGCTGGAATGCCGAGCCAGCTCGACATTCAAAAAAAATGTTCAACAGTATATCCGAGTGTCGAACTGAATGACGAGCTGGAATGCCGAGCCAGCTCGACATTCGAAAATAAGCATACAACACTGTATGCGAATGCCGAACTGAATGTCGAGCTGGAATGCCGAGCCAGCTCGACATTCAAAAAAAAGCATACCACACTATTTGCGAATGCCGAACTGAATGTCGAGCTGGAATGCCAAGCCAGCTCGATATTCAAAAAAAAATGTACAACACTTTCTCCGAATGTCTAACTGAATGTCAAGCTGGAATGCCGAGCCAGCTCGTCATTCAAAAATTATTGTACAACTTTATATCCGAATGTCGAGCTGAATGTCGAGTTGGAATGCCGAGCCAGCTCGTCTTTAAAAAATTATTGTACAACACTTTCGACGAATGTCGAACTGAATGTCGAGCTGGAATGCCGAGCCAGCTCGTCATTCAGAAATAAGCATACAACACTATTTGCGAATGCCGAACTGAATGTCGAGCTGGAATGCCGAGCCAGCTCGACATTAAAAAAAAATTGTACAACACTATCTCCGAATGTCGAGCTGAATGTCGAGCTGTAATGCCGAGCCAGCTCGTCATTTAAAAATTATTGAACAACACTATATCCGAATGTCGAACTGAATGTCGAGCTGGAATGCCGAGCCAGCTCGACATTCAAAAAACATTGTACAACACTATCTCCGAATGTCGAATTGAATGTCGAGCTGGAATGCCGAGCCAGCTCGACATTCGTAAATAAGCATACAACACTATTTGCGAATGCCGAACTGAATGTCGAGCTGGAATGCCGAGCCAGCTCGATATTAAAGCAAAATGTACGACAGTATATCCAAATGTCGAACTGAATGTCGACCTGGAATGCCGAGCCAGCTCGACATTCGAAAATAAGCATACAACACTGTATGCGAATGCCGAACTGAATGTCGAGCTGGAATGCCGAGCCAGCTCGACATTCGAAAATAAGCATACAACACTATATGCGAATGCCGAACTGAATGTCGAGCTGGAATGCCGAGCCAGCTCGTCATTCAAAAATTATTGTACAACACTATATGCGAATGCCGAACTGAATGTCGAGCTGGAATGCCGAGCCAGCTCGTCATTCAAAAATTATTGTACAACACTATATCCGAATGTCGACCTGAATGTCGAGCAGGAATGCCGAGCCAGCTCGACATTCAAAAAGTATTGTTCAACACTTTCTCCGAATGTCGAACTGAATGTCGAGCTGGAATGCCGAGCCAGCTCGTCATTCAAAAATTATTGTACAACACTATAACCGAATGTCAAACTGAATGTTGAGCTGGAATGCCGAGCCAGCTCGACATTCGAAAATAAGCATGCAACACTATATGTGAATGCCGAACTGAATGTCGAGCTGGATTGTCGAGCCAGCTCGACATTCGAAAATATGCATACAACACTATTTGCGAATGCCGAACTGAATGTCGAGCTGGAATGCCGAGCCAGCTCGACATTCAAAAAAAATGTACAACAGTATATCCGAATGTCGAACTGAATGTCGAGCTGGAATGCCGAGCCAGTTCGACATTCGGAAATAAGCATACTACAATGTATGCGAATGCCGAACTTAATGTCGAGCTGGAATGCCGAGCCAGCTCGACATTCAAAAATTATTGTACAACACTATAACCGAATGTCGAACTGAATGTCGAGCTGGAATGCCGAGCCAGCTCGACATTCGAAAAGCATGCAACACTATATGTGAATGCCGAACTGAATGTCGAGCTGGAATGCCGAGCCAGCTCGACATTCGTAAATAAGCATACAACACTATTTGCGAATGCCGAACTGAATGTCGAGCTGGAATGCCGAGCCAGCTCGATATTAAAGCAAAATGTACGACAGTATATCCAAATGTCGAACTGAATGTCGACCTGGAATGCCGAGCCAGCTCGACATTCGAAAATAAGCATACAACACTGTATGCGAATGCCGAACTGAATGTCGAGCTGGAATGCCGAGCCAGCTCGACATTCGAAAATAAGCATACAACACTATATGCGAATGCCGAACTGAATGTCGAGCTGGAATGCCGAGCCAGCTCGACATTAAAAAATAAAAGCTGCGCCATGAGCGCATGATACGCCCGTCGTTCGCCAATGAAGTAGTAAGGTAATAAATAACCCTTTGAATCATTTTTTTACTTCAGTTTATTTGTATTTGAATACATGGTTTATTTTATAAGTACATGAGCATGGAAATCACGAAATTTTGACGAACAAAGTCCCATAACTCTGGAACGACAATTCAGAATTCCGTCAAAAACGAAAGGGGATCAGGGTTTATCAATATTAAGATTGTGTTGAAATTTGAAAAAAATCCATCGAAGGATATTTGAGCTACAGTAGGACATTCAATGAAATCACGAAATTTTGACGAACAAAGTCCCATAACTCTGGAACGACAATTCAGAATTCCGTCAAAAACGAAAGGGGATCAGGGTTTATCAATATTAAGATTGTGTTAAAATTTGAAGAAAATCTGTCAAAGGATATTTGACGTAGCGTACGACATTAACAGACGGACGGACGGACGGACGGACGGACGGACGGACAGACGGACGCGGGGTATACCATAATACGTCCCGTCATAGACGGGCTTATAAAAAATCCATCGGGGGATATTTGAGCTACGGTAAGATACATGAACAACAATAACATTTAAGGTCACAGTGACCTTGACCTTAGAATGAATGACCTTGAAATGACCAGTGGTCATCTAAGTGTGCTTGCAAACCTTCATGTCAAGTTTGAAGACTCTATGTCCAAGCATACCAAAGTTATAACAATTTTAACATTTTAAAATTTAAGGTCACAGTGACCTTGACCTTCAAATGAATGACATTGAAATGACCAGTGGTCATCTTCTAGTACTGGCCAATCTTTATTTCAAGTTTGAAGACTCTAGGTACAAGCATACCAAAGTTATAACATGAAATAAGAACTTTAACATTTTTACATTCAAGGTCACAGTGACCTTGACCTTCAAATGAATGACCTTGAAATGTCCAGGGGTTACTTACTAGTTCTGGCCAACCTTCATGTCAAGTTTCAAGACTCTAGGTCCAAGCATACCAAAGTTATAACAACTTTAACATTTTTACATTCAAGGTCACAGTGACCTTGACCTTCAAATGAATGACCTTGAAATGTCCAGTGGTTACTTACTAGTTCTGGCCAACCTTCATGTCAAGTTTCAAGACTCTAGGTCCAAGCATACCAAAGTTATAACAACTTTAACATTTTTATATAGCTACAGTAGGACATTCAATGAAATCACGAAATTTTGACGAACAAAGTCCCATAACTCTGGAACGACAATTCAGAATTCCGTCAAAAACGAAAGGGGATCAGGGTTTATCAATATTAAGATTGTGTTGAAATTTGAAAAAAATCCATCGAAGGATATTTGAGCTACAGTAGGACATTCAATGAAATCACGAAATTTTGACGAACAAAGTCCCATAACTCTGGAACGACAATTCAGAATTCCGTCAAAAACGAAAGGGGATCAGGGTTTATCAATATTAAGATTGTGTTAAAATTTGAAGAAAATCTGTCAAAGGATATTTGACGTAGCGTACGACATTAACAGACGGACGGACGGACGGACGGACGGACAGACGGACGCGGGGTATACCATAATACGTCCCGTCATAGACGGGCGTATAAAAATTGTACAACACTATCTCCGAATGTCGAGCTGAATGTCGAGCTGTAATGCCGAGCCAGCTCGTCATTTAAAAATTATTGAACAACACTATATCCGAATGTCGAACTGAATGTCGAGCTGGAATGCCGAGCCAGCTCGACATTCAAAAAACATTGTACAACACTATCTCCGAATGTCGAATTGAATGTCGAGCTGGAATGCCGAGACAGCTCGACATTCGTAAATAAGCATACAACACTATTTGCGAATGCCGAACTGAATGTCGAGCTGGAATGCCGAGCCAGCTCGATATTAAAGCAAAATGTACGACAGTATATCCAAATGTCGAACTGAATGTCGACCTGGAATGCCGAGCCAGCTCGACATTCGAAAATAAGCATACAACACTGTATGCGAATGCCGAACTGAATGTCGAGCTGGAATGCCGAGCCAGCTCGACATTCGAAAATAAGCATACAACACTATATGCGAATGCCGAACTGAATGTCGAGCTGGAATGCCGAGCCAGCTCGTCATTCAAAAATTATTGTACAACACTATATGCGAATGCCGAACTGAATGTCGAGCTGGAATGCCGAGCCAGCTCGTCTTTAAAAAATTATTGTACAACACTTTCGACGAATGTCGAACTGAATGTCGAGCTGGAATGCCGAGCCAGCTCGTCATTCAGAAATAAGCATACAACACTATTTGCGAATGCCGAACTGAATGTCGAGCTGGAATGCCGAGCCAGCTCGACATTAAAAAAAAATTGTACAACACTATCTCCGAATGTCGAGCTGAATGTCGAGCTGTAATGCCGAGCCAGCTCGTCATTTAAAAATTATTGAACAACACTATATCCGAATGTCGAACTGAATGTCGAGCTGGAATGCCGAGCCAGCTCGACATTCAAAAAACATTGTACAACACTATCTCCGAATGTCGAATTGAATGTCGAGCTGGAATGCCGAGCCAGCTCGACATTCGTAAATAAGCATACAACACTATTTGCGAATGCCGAACTGAATGTCGAGCTGGAATGCCGAGCCAGCTCGATATTAAAGCAAAATGTACGACAGTATATCCAAATGTCGAACTGAATGTCGACCTGGAATGCCGAGCCAGCTCGACATTCGAAAATAAGCATACAACACTGTATGCGAATGCCGAACTGAATGTCGAGCTGGAATGCCGAGCCAGCTCGACATTCGAAAATAAGCATACAACACTATATGCGAATGCCGAACTGAATGTCGAGCTGGAATGCCGAGCCAGCTCGTCATTCAAAAATTATTGTACAACACTATATGCGAATGCCGAACTGAATGTCGAGCTGGAATGCCGAGCCAGCTCGTCATTAAAAAATTATTGTACAACACTATATCCGAATGTCGACCTGAATGTCGAGCAGGAATGCCGAGCCAGCTCGACATTCAAAAAGTATTGTTCAACACTTTCTCCGAATGTCGAACTGAATGTCGAGCTGGAATGCCGAGCCAGCTCGTCATTCAAAAATTATTGTACAACACTATAACCGAATGTCAAACTGAATGTCGAGCTGGAATGCCGAGCCAGCTCGACATTCGAAAATAAGCATGCAACACTATATGTGAATGCCGAACTGAATGTCGAGCTGGATTGTCGAGCCAGCTCGACATTCGAAAATATGCATACAACACTATTTGCGAATGCCGAACTGAATGTCGAGCTGGAATGCCGAGCCAGCTCGACATTCAAAAAAAAAATGTACAACAGTATATCCGAATGTCGAACTGAATGTCGAGCTGGAATGCCAGGCCAGTTCGACATTCGGAAATAAGCATACTACAATGTATGCGAATGCCGAACTTAATGTCGAGCTGGAATGCCGAGCCAGCTCGACATTCAAAAATTATTGTACAACACTATAACCGAATGTCGAACTGAATGTCGAACTGGAATGCCGAGCCAGCTCGACATTCGAAAAGCATGCAACACTATATGTGAATGCCGAACTGAATGTCGAGCTGGATTGCCGAGCCAGCTCGACATTCGAAAATATGCATACAACACTATTTGCGAATGCCGCACTGAATGTCGAGCTGGAATGCCGAGCCAGCCCGACATTCAAAAAAAAATGTACAACAGTATATCCGAATGTCGAACTGAATGTCGAGCTGGAATGCCGAGCCAGTTCGACATTCAGAAATAAGCATACTACACTGTATGCGAATGCCGAACTGAATGTCGAGCTGGAATGCCGAGCCAGCTCGACATTCGAAAATAAGCATACAACACTATATGCGAATGCCGAACTGAATGTCGAGCTGGAATGCCGAGCCAGCTCGACATTCAAAAATAAGCATACAACATTATATTCGAATGCCGAACTGAATGTCGAGCTGGAATGCCGAGCCAGCTCGACATTCGGTAATTTGAATGTTGAACTAATGTCGAACGTCGAACGGCGAGCCAACTTCACGCACCTGCATTTTAAAGGGATCTTTTCACGGTTTGGTAAATTGACTAAGTTGAAAAAAGTTGTTTCAGATTCGCAAATTTTCGGTTTAGTTATGATATTTTTGAGGAAATAGTATTACTGAACATTTGCCATGGTCGAATATAGCCATTATATACATCTTTTGACGATTTAAAAACCTAAAAATTATAAAGCGTTGCAACGCGAAACAATTGAATAATTTGGAGAGTTCTGTTGTTGTTGTTTAAATTTGTGTAACTACGAAGATTGCTTATATAATGTATACAATACGCATTTTATGTATTCTTGGCAGGATAGCTCAGTTGGCTAAGGCGTTTATACTTCAGGATTCCGGGGGTCACTGGTTCGAGCCCTGCTGCGGGCTACTTTTTTCCATTTTTAAATTTTTATTTTAGATTTTTAACTGGAGCTTTTAAAATTTAAAGTTTACATTTTTCAATATAAAGCATTTAATGACAAACTTCAAAACATGCCAAAATCTGTGAAAATGCCCTTTTATAATATCATCATTACTTGTATTTGTATTGTTTTGTCCGCTTGATTTGAATGCCGCATGGCCTGTATTTAACACAGTTGTTTAGCGTGTGGCTATATAACATTAATTAGTAAAAACAACATTTTGAATGAAAAACAATCAAATTATAACGAAAAATCAACTTCTCTGATAAAAATAAAAGACAATAAAAAATATGTTATTATAATGATTAAGAACTATTCAAAATACTACATTTTGTTAGTAAATTAATACTATGAAATTCAAAAAATATAATCTATAAACAAGAACTGTCCCTTTAACATCAGTCAATACAACTCCATATACATTTTTCTTGGGGCCACCTGCCTAATTATTAGACACATTATATTGATAGGATTAAAAAAAACCCATACGTAATCAACTTATAATCAAGGATGAGATGTACTAAAATAACAATAAGTTCTGTATCTAGACTGTGTGCATGCAAACACTGACACAGTTTCTTTATTTTTAAAGTCCAAACAAGTATTTACTTTTGTTGTAAAATCATTTTAATGACGAAGTTATTGTATATGCATGTGTTAGTTTAACCAAGCTGTTGTCAAATTCATAAATATTACTGGCAAACCTACACATAAAATAATCTTGTAATGCTAGTGTTTTAAAACGCCAGGACAACGTATAAGGCCGATTTTATTGTCAATGATTGAAACCTTGGTGATATTGATTTTTTAGAAATAGACACTCCACTCCAACGGTGTCTGTGGCCGAGGCTCAAACAGATTCGGTGACTATCTATTAGATTTATGTAAATCTACTAATATCAGAATAGTAAATGGAAGACTTTTTAAAGATAAAGGTATTGGAAAATGAACTTGCTATACAGATAATGGGGAAAGCACAGTCGACTACCTAATAACATCATACAAGCATTTTAAAGATACAGCAGACTTTAATGTCCACGATTTTAACGAATTTTCCAACCATGCCCCACTGACATTTGCTCTGAACGCGAACGATGTGAGTAATAACGTTGTAAATAATCCGCGCATACATTTCGCATGGAACTCGGATATTAAAGACCAGTTTTTACAAGATATAGCTGATGGGGCTCAAGATTTAGAGTACAGTTTGCAATCAGGCGTTAACTCAAACTTTATTGGTATCAATATTGACTTATTTTCTCAATACACGCGGTGAACCGTATTTTCAACGAGTAAACAATAAACACAATTATTGTTTCTCTTCAGATGACAAGAGCAAAAAAAAAAACCCGCTGATTTAATGATGAATGCAAACAAAAGCGGGCGGAATATTGACGAAGATTGTATGAATATAATTTACATAACAAGAGATTTGTTTGTCAGAAACACAATTCCACCTAATACACCGCTTTTTTTACCTTTGACCTTGAAGGATGACCTTTACCTTTCACCACTCAAAAAGTGCGGCTCCATGAGATACACATACATGCCAAATATCAAGTTGCTATGTTCAATATTTAAAACGTTATTGCAAATTTTTACTGTAAGGTTAAAGTTTTGGGACAGAATGACAGAGTGACAGAATGACGCAATGACAGACAGAAAGAAAGACAGGCCAAAAACAATATACCCCTGATCATTCGATTCGGGGGCATAACAAAAGTTATTGAAAAACTTTACTGTATTAAAGTTTCAAATTTTTGACCTTTGACCTTGAAGGATGACCTTGACCTTAAACTTTCACAACTTAAAATGTGCAGCCCCATGAGGTACACATGCATGCCAAATATCAAGTTGCTATGTTCAATATTTTAAAAGCTATTGCAAAACTTTACTGTATTAAAGTTTTACATTTGTGACCTTTGACCTTGACCTTTCATCACTCCAAATGTGCAGCTCCATGAGATACACATGCATGCCAAAAATCAAGTTGCTATGTTCAATTTTTCAAAAGTCATTGCAAAACTTTACCATATTAAAGTTTAACATTTTTTACCTTTGAACTTGACCTTCCACCACTCAAAATGTGCAGCTCCATGAGATACACATGCATGCCAAATATCAAGTTGCTATATTCAATGTTTTAAAAGTTATTGCAAAACTTTACTGTATGGTTCAAGTTTTGGGATAGAATGACAGACAGACAGGAACAAAAGTAATATACCCCCGATCTATCGTTCCGGGGGCATTAAAATGAAAATTCGAGGGCTACAATGCTTGCTTCGAAGAAGGATTATAAGTATTTTTGTAGACAAGCAAAATCAAGGTATAAACGTGCACAAGGCAGACAAATGAAATACTTAAGTCGTAAAGCCCCACGTGAATTTTGGAAATTACTTAAGATGAAATCATCCTTTACGAACGCGGAAAATGTCTCGATTAATGAATTTTACGAATACTTTAGCACTTTATCTTCTGACACTGATGTCAATGCAAACAGTAATGAATATGACGAATTCCTACATAAATTCGATCGTATTGAAAATCAGACCAGCTCCTATCCGGAACTTGATAAACCTTTTTCATTAGAATAAATTAAAAAAAGGAATCAAGCGTCTTAATTATAATAAAGCGGCCTCACATGGCAATATTATTTACGAATATTTCAAAGAAACAATCGAAGTTATAGCCAGACCTTTAGAAATATTATGTAACTACATTTTAGATACTAAACTATTTCCAAAAAAGCTGGTCGTCCGGAGTGATTCTACCAATTTATAAACGTGGAGATGTTTCCGACCCTAACAATTACAGCGGCATCACACTGATACGCTGCCTTGCTAAACTTTTTACAGGGATTATAAATGAACGTCTGAAATCTTGCGCATAATCATATGATATCATAACGGATGCACAATTTGGCTTTAAACCGAATTGTTGCACAGTTGACTCAATTTTTATCCTAAATGCTTTAATCGAGAAACAGCTATATGAAAAAATAAGCTCTTCTGTTGTAACATCGATTACCGGAAGGCATATGACGTCATAAATAGGGGGTAGCTCTGGTACAAAATGATTCGATCAGGAGTTGATAGCAAGTTAATGACAATTATTCGTTCGATGAACAATGAGGTGAAACTCCAAGTTAAACACATGAGTTTCCTTTCTGACATATTAAGTAAAAACGTCGGCAAGGTGAAATAACATCCCCGATCATGTTCTCACTTTTCGTGAATGATATAGAATTCAGTCTTCAAAACGGAATAAACGCTGGTATAACACTTGATTAATTGTCGGTTTATCTACTCCTATTTGCGGACGATGCAGTTATCTTTTCCGAAACCAAAGAAGGCTTACGGGATATAATGTAATAAGTGGAACTTAACTGTCAATATTGATTAAACAAAGATAATGGTTTTTCGAAAGGGTGGCGTCATTAACAACAAGAGCAGATCGCTCATCTATTTTTTTTTTAAAGGTGAAAGGACCTGTCTCAATTTCCATCACAAAGAAGGGAGGAGTTGAGTGGAGAGGGTGCATAGTGTGGGGGTGTGGTCATTTATTACGTTAACTTCCCTAATGAAAAAAAAATGCAAAAAAATCCATGTTTCCAATAAAAAATTTTGGGCGGGGTATAGTGTGAGGGTGTGGTGATCATTTATTAGATGATCTTAAAAAAACTTTAGGGGGGGGGGGGGGATTCGGGGGAGGGGCGTGGGGGATGGTTTGGGTGGAGTCTATTGTCAGGTAAGTGTTGTTTTGTCAAAGTATCAATCAAATCAAATCATAATTAAAGAAGTTATGGCAATTTTAGCAAAATTTAATAATTGACCTTGAAAGTCAAGGCCATTCAAGGTAAAATTCAAGTTGCCAGGTACAGTACCCTCATGATAGCATACAAGTAATTGAAGTTTGAAAGTAATAGCCTTGATACTTTAGAATTAAAGTGGATCTTTACACAAAATTTAACCATATATTCAAAGTTACTAAGTTAAAAAAGGGTCATATGTCCGTAAAAATGACAACCAGAGTTATGCAACTTGTCCTTTACTGTCCTCTTATGATAGTTTGCGAGTGTTCCAAGTATGAAAGCAATATATATGATACTTTAAGGGTAAAGTGGACCAAAACACAAAACTTAACCAAATTTTCAATTTTCTAAGTATAAAGGGCCCATAATTCTGTCAAAATGCCAATCAGAGTTATATAACTTTGCATGAACAGTCCCCTTATGATAGTTAGTAAGTGTTGCAAGTATGAAAGCAATAGCTTTGATACTTTAGGAATAAAGTGGACCTAAACACAAAACCTAACCAAAATTTCTCAATTTTATAAGTATAAAAAGGGCACATAATTCTGTCAAAATGCACGTCAGAGTTATCTTACTTTGCCTGCCCAGTCCCCTCATGATAGAAAGTAAGTGGACCAAGTTTGAATGCAATATAATTGATACTTTATGAGAAAAGTGGACCTAAACGCAAAACTTAACCGGACGCCGACGCCAAGATGATGACAATCGCTCATTTTTTTCCTTCCAAAAAATAGATGTGCTAAAAATTATAAATAGACATCCAAAGGCATTTAAATTGAAATAGTCAGTAACATTAATAATTTAGGTATCGTCCTATCTAGTGGTGGACCATACATACCAGCCACAAATACCTTGTATGGTAAAGAGACAAGAGCAATGAATGGATTGTTCTCTATAACAAAAGATATGGAAGTCCCAATAAATATCATGTTCAAGTTATTCGATTCATATGTTGTGTAAATTTTGAATTATAATTGTGAAGTATGGGGGTTTATAACTGCCATTAATATTGATTTATAATAATAGAGCTCTGCTGGAAACATGGAAAGGAGGAGAATGGTTCAAGATGAAGTCAGAGCAGCAGAAGAAGAAAACAGAAGAGCGAAAACTGTGGCTATGGGTGCCCAAAGTGCGTGGACGAAGTGGACGACAGAAAGAAAACTAACCTGGGCTGATATTTGGAGCTACGAACCGCTGAGGATAGCGTTCGTTCTCAGATCAGCCTATGACCTGCTACCGTCACCCTCAAACCTGCACAGATGGGGTATACAGGACCACCCCAAGTGGCCATTGTGTGACAAGACAGGAACCATGGAACATATTCTGTCATCGTGTACCACAGCCCTCACCCAATGACGCTACAGGTGGAGACACGACAGTGTTCTTCAGGAACTCGCTGACAATTAAGAACGCGAGAGGACCAAGAAGAGGCCCAGACAGAAACCCCAAATGATTCAGTTCGTGAAGGAAGGCCAAAAGGCGCCTAAAACACTGCAGCCTACCAGTTCTGTATTAGATGAATCTGATCAGTGGGAAATGTCTGTTGACCTAAAGCAAAAGCTAGTGTTCCCGAACATAATCCAGACAACATTATGGCCTGACATTGTGTTGTGGTCCACTACAGATAAGTGTCTGATCATGGCTGAACTGACAGTCCCTTGGGAATCTCGTTGTGAAGAGGCCTTCGAACGGAAAAAGGCCAACTATATATACCTGCAATTACAGTGCAGAGAGAAGGGATGGCGAGTGTGGCTCTATCCTGTGGAAATCGGCACTAGAGGAATCCCAGCACAGTCGCTGTGGAGAATGTTTAGTGCGTTGGGCATCAAAGGAGCACACAAGAAGAGAGCAGTGGGCAAACTGAGCCTCGTAGCATCCAGTTGGTTGTGGATGAAGAGAGGAGCTGGAAGCCTACCACCAACACGTAGTGTCTGATCAACACTGCGGGCCCGCCGCCTGAAGAGTGTCCTGTGATTAAAGGGCCGAAACACTTGTTGATAGGCGGTTCTCAGCTGATGGTGTTGGTGGTTCTAGCAGTACAGAACTGTATCTCACTCACAACGTGTTCACAGAAAATTTTGTAAAAGATTATTAAATGTAAAGATGTCAACTAGTTCATTGTCATTGTATGCGGAAGTTTCCCTTTAATCATTGGACGTTATTTAAGAATTGTTAAATATTTTCTAAAATTATATCAAACAATACAAAGAAACTGTATTCTACACACTGTTGTAAATATGCAAAGATAAGAAATTGTTAAACGAAATAAGACAGTAAATTGGTCATCAATAGTTCACGATATACTTAACCATTCAGGATTTGGAGATGTATGGTTATTCCCTGAATCTGTTAATTTCGACAAATTCATCCCATTATTAAAAATAAGATTGCGAGATCAGTATGTAGCTGAATGGAGGACTAACATTGATTCGTCACCATCTTTATAAATGTGTTAAGAATTAAAACCTACATTCGAAATTTCACCGTATTTAGATCTAATTGAAAACAAACAAACACATAAGGATTATTGCCAAAATGCGCCTCTCATCCCATAAATTGTTAATTGAAACTGGCAGACATAATAATATTGACAGGAACGTAAGAATATGCCCCATGTGTAACTGTAACGATAACGAAGATGAGTACCATTTCATACTTATATGCATACCTATAAGAACGAATCAATTATATTCCAGAATTCTATAACAAGCGACCTAGTATGTTTGAATTTATTTTACTCCTAAATAGTAATAAGAAAACGACACTTAGAAAGTTAGGAATTTATTGAATAACGTGTTTAAAAAAAGAGAAAACAATTTGTTTATTATCACATGATTTGGTAAGAAGTACTATAGCTTATACTAACAATTGAGTGTTCTTTAATGCTCGTTACATGTTGTTATTAACCATGTATGTAACATGGCACTTTGTTGTTGGTGTTGTTGTTGTTGTATTCCATGTCGAATTATAATTAGAGCACTCTCACTCTCCAGTGCTAAGTGATTTATTAATTGATGTATGTAATTTGAACATTATTATTATTTATATCCAGCACGCATGTCTGTTAAATTGTCATGTATTTGTATATGACGATAAGCTTGTTATGCTTAAGTCAAAATAAATTTTCTGTTCTGTCTGTTCTGTTCAGTGTTTTATCCAGGCTCAATGATACCATTATATCAATAACATTTTTGTTTTAAAGTCAAAACTACAGAACTTTTACAAAACAACAGTCATATTGTCAAAAGCTCGGATACCGCTGTTATTTAAGTTCCTAAATGAAATTCTTTAAATAAAAATCAAAGTGGCATGATAACCATTCGCTTCATCGGCTTTGCTTCTAAACGTTAGCTGCCTAACCGCATGTTTTTCCTGTGTACTTAAGCTTCCTAACCATTGGCTTTGCAAATGTACTTTTGCTGCTTAACTGCAGGCGTTGCTTCTGTACTTGTGCTGCCTTATCGAAGACTTTGAGTCTGAACATTTGCTGCCTAGCCAGAGGCTTCGAATCTGTATTTTTCTGCCTAACCACAGTCTTTGCCTCTGTGCGTTTGCTGCCTAACCACAGGCTTTGCTTCTGTGCTTTAGCTGTCTAACTGCAGGCTTTGCCTCTGTAATTTTGCTTCCTTACCACAGTCTTTGCATCTGTACTTTTGCTGCCTATGAACAGGCGGTGCCGCTGCACTTAACTGCCTAACCGCAGGCTTTACCTCTGTACTTCTGCTGTCTAACCACAGGCTTTGCAGCTGTACTTAACTGCCTAACCGGAGACTTTGCTTCTTTACTATAGCTTCCTAACCACAGGCTTTATGTGCAATTAAGCTGCCTAACCACAGGCTTTGCATTTGTACTTGAGTTGCCTAACCACAGGCTTTAACTCGGTACAACGGCTGCCTAACCACAGGTTTTGCATCTGTACTTTTGCTGCCTAACCGAAGACTTTGCATCTGTACTTTTGCTGCTTCACCACAGGTTTTTCCTCTATACTTTTGCTGCCTGACCACAGGCGGTGCCCCTATACTTTACTTCCTTACCTTAGACTTTGCCTCTGTACAGTGGCTGCCTAACCACAGGCTTTGCCTCTGTACTTTTGATGCCTATCCACAGGCTTTGCCTATGTACTTGAGCTTCCTAACCACAGGCTTTGCTTCTGTACTGAACTGCCTAATCGCAGACTTTGCATCTGTACTTTAGCTGCATTTCCACAGTGTTTGCTACTGTGCCACGGCTGTCTAACATCAGGCTTTGCCTCTGTAAAACGGCTGCCTGACCACAGGCTTTGCCTCTGTACTGAACTGCCTAACCACAGACTTTGATTCTGTACTTTAGCTGCCTAACCATATGGTATGCCACTGTACCACGGCTGTCTAATATCAGGCTTTGCCTCTGTAAAACGGCTGCCTAACAACAGGCTTTGCCTATGTACTTTAGCTGCCTAACCGCAGGCTTTGCCTCTGTACAACGGCTGCCTAACCACAGGCTTTGCCTCTTCACTTTAGCTGCCTAACCACAGGCTTTGCCTCTGTACAACTGCTGCCTAACCGCAGGCTTTGCCTATGTAATTAAGCTGCCTAACCGCAGGCTTTGCCTCTGTACAACGACTGCCTAACCACAAGCTAAGCGTCTGTACAACGTATGCCTAACCACAGGCTTTGCCTCTGTTCTTTTGTTTCCTTACCACAGGCTTTGCATCTGTACTTTTGCTGCCTATGAACATTCGGTGCCGCTGCACTTAATTGCCTTACCGTAGGCTTTGCAGCTGTACTTAACTGCCTAACCGGAGACTTTGCTTCTTTGCTAAAGCTTCCTAACCACAGGCTTAATTTGTAATTAAGCTGCCTAATCACAGGCTTTGCATCTGTACTTGAGTTGCCTAACCACAGACTTTACCTCTGTACAACGGCTGCCTAACCACAGTCTTTGCATCTGTACTTTTGCTGCCTAACCGAAGACTTTGCTTCTTTACTATAGCTTCCTAACTACAGGCTTAATTTGTAATTAAGCTGCCTAACCACAGGCTTTGCATCTGTACTTGAGTTGCCTAACCACAGACTTTACCTCTGTACAACGGCTGCCTAACCACAGGTTTTGCATCTGTACTTTTGCTGCCTATGAACATTCGGTGCCGCTGCACTTAATTGCCTTACCGTAGGCTTTGCCTCTGTACTTAACTGCCTTACCGGAGACTTTGCTTCTTTGCTAAAGCTTCCTAACCACAGGCTAAATTTGTAATTAAGCTGCCTAATCACAGGCTTTGCATCTGTACTTGAGTTGCCTAACCACAGACTTTACCTCTGTACAACGGCTGCCTAACCACAGTCTTTGCATCTGTACTTCTGCTGCCTCACCACAGCTTTTTCCTCTATACTTTTGCTGCCTGACCACAGGTGCCCCTATTCCTAACTTCCTTACCTTAGGCTTTGCCTCTGTACAATGGCTGCCTAACCACAGGCTTTGCCTCTGTACCTTTGCTGCCTTACCACAGGCATTGCCTATGTACTTGAGCTGCCTAACCACAGGCTTCCTCTGTACTGAACTGCCTAATCGCAGACTTTGCATCTGTACTTTAGCTGCCTTACCACAGTGTTTGCTACTGTACCACGGCTCTCTAACATCAGGCTTTGCCTCTGTAAAACGGCTGCCTGACCACAGGCTTTGTCTATGTACTTAAGCTGCCTAACCGCAGGCCTTGCCTCTGTAGAACGGCTGCCTAACCACAGGCTTTGCCTCTATTCTTTAGCTGCCTAACCACAGGCTTTGCCTCTGTACAACTGCTGCATAATCGCAGTGTTTGCCTATGTAATTTAGCTGCCTAACCACAGGCTTTACCTCTGTGCATCGGCTGCCTTACCACAGGCTTTGCCTCTGTACAACGGCTGCCTAACCTCAGGCATTGTCTCTGTACAACTGCTGCCTAACCAAACGCTTTGCGTCTGTACAACGTCTGCATAACCGCAGGCTTTGTCTCTGTGCATCGGCTGCCTAACCGCAGGCTTTGCCTCTGTACAACGGCTGCATAACCACAGGCTTTGCCTATGTACTTGAGCGGCCTTACCGCAGGCTTTGCTTCTGTATTTTAGAAAAATCCGGATAAATAGAATGCATGAAGATGTATTTCACTTACATCTCATTAATAATAATATATTATAACGACTATCAATTATTTCAACATCTCTGTGAAGTGCCCCTCTTCAACATTATAAATAATAACTTCACTCTACATTTGTAAACTAGACAGATGCCCTGTTGACCTATTATCAAAAACGCTTGCAATTCTTGAACAAGCATCGCAATTCATTGCACGATAAATGATGACATTTACGGAATACGATATATCGCCCTTGTGTATGTAGCCAAAAAGGCGATATATCGTGTTAAATATATTGTGCGTCGCCGCGCCTGTCAAGAAAAACATCGTGCGTCGCCGCGACTGTCGCACAAAATATCAAGTATCGCTTCGTGTGTCGTGTCTCGCGTTCAAATGTCGACACTAGACACGCGAGGCGAAGCACGATATTTTGCGCAACAGTCGCAGCAACGCACGATATTTTATTATTGAAATATCGCCCATATTATCCGAATCTTGTGTATCGCGGTCTTATTTCAGACCGCGACAATAAACACACGAAGCAACACTCGATATGTATCTTGGCAGTCGCGGCGACGCACGATATTTGTACTGTTCAAACAACGCTGTAATAATATCGCACGCCAGTGTCAGGTTTTTTAAACGGTGTTACAGTAATTTTTAACCATTTATTATTAATATTGCTGCCATCGACACACTTATAAAAAATTATTCTAGCATTAGTAAACCGAGTACAGATTAATTAATTTTCATAATAATTTTAATATATTTTGACAAGGAAATATGTTTTAAACTATTCAGAAATTTGAACAATGGTGTAAAATTTCTATCAATTTTAAGATAATATATTATTATAATCTGTATCACTTCCAATTGGATTGCAATTTTATAGATAACGTTTAACTTCAAGTAAGATATCAATATGAAACCAGAAGATTTTCTTTTCAGTCCATGTGTAATCATCATTTATAGGTTATCCAGATTATTGACGAGCAACATTAATGTCCAGTCTATTGATACATTAATAAGACGGTATTTTTGTTGCTGGTATTGTTTTACCTTTTAATGACCTTTTATGATGCTTTATCAAATAAATTATCGGCATTAATTAAACTGCATACAGTGCAAACAACAATTTTATAATTCATATTGGCAAACAAAAACGCTTTTGAAGGGCGAAAAACTTTTGTTTCATATTGCTTAAAAGGGTTCCAGAAATAATATAAATGTCTATTATTTAATTATATTCAAATAAATTTCACACTGTTACTTTTGTGCATGTCAAATATGATTTAAACAAAAGCACGCAAAGCACGTTGAACCGTAGAATCGAACAACTATTAGTATTACTAATAACTTAACTTTGAGAGCTCAGTCTTATATTCAAAATCCTTATTCCAAGCGATTTTTCTATCATCAAATATACATTTATATAAAATATTTATGTAATATTAAATATTTATGGCCAGATTGAAGTATAAGAAGCGAACAGCTTGCTATATCAAACATACACATGTTAATTGCTGATCAGAAAAAAACATGATTATAAAATAATATTATATCAAAAGATAAATATAAGACATTATGCACGTGCTTGATCATCACGTGAAAATATCCCCTTTTGTCTCCCCTGATTTTTTAAAAAATCTGACAGTGGACATGCGATATTATTACAGCGATGTTTGAACAGTACACATATGGTGCGTCGCTGCGACTGTCAGATAAATATCGAGTATCGCTACGTGTGTCTAGTGTCGCGGTCTAAAATTAGACCGCGATACACGAGATTCGGATAATATGGGCGATATTTGAAAAATAAAATACTGTGCGCCGCGACTGTCGCGCAAAATATCGTGTATCGATTCCGTGAGTCTAGTGTCGCCCTTTGAATGCGACACTAGACACACGAAGCGATACTTGATATTTTGAACGACAATCGCAGCGACGCATGATATTTTTTTTTGACAGTCGCAGCGATACTTGATATTTTTCTTGACAGTCGCGGCAACGCACGATATATTTAACATGATATGTCGCCTTTTGGGCTACCTACACAAGGGCAATATATAGTGTTAAATATATCATGCGTATCCGCGACTGCCAAGAAAAATATCGAGTATCCCCGTGACTGTCAAGAAAAATATGAAGTATCGCTTCGTGTGTCTAGTGTCGCCCTTGGTGAAAGAAGTGCGAGATTAAAGATGGCACTATCCGGATTCCGTGGCGCAGTTCAGACAAACTGTAATTGGCTGAAATTGAACAATTGACCTGTACGTTACTGTTTGACCAATCTCCTATGTGTGACCTAAATTTTAGGATGACGATTGTTAAAAAAGATTCAGTCTCCAAATTTGAAAATGTGGTAATTTTTTAATGCATAATAACGTGAAGTCTGGAGAAACCTTTTAATGGCCAAATTTTACTGTTCACCTTGAATTGTTACCATGAAGTTAGAGTTATGAGACTGAAGGATAACACAATGGATGATGGAGTGGCTATTTTTCTAAGAGTCTATCGATACAGGATTAAGCAATCATTGAACATTTATTTTTATATATACTAGTATACAGGGAATATAACATGAGTGTGGTGTTCCGCTAGGTTGTATCGCATAAGTTGATTGCGTGGCACTATATTTGCGAGCCCGCTGGGATATCGCAGCGGATTCCATGAATAACATTACATTATATTATGTTATTAATTACCGGTAGTTGAATTCATATTGGGTTAGTTATTGAGATGAAGACAACTGTATTGGCCTGTGTCCGCATATATGAATTCAAGTAATTAATGACAATTTATTAATTAACTGTATAATATTATTCAGCAAGAATTGCTTGAATCTATCTTTCGAATAAAAGGGTTTTGCTATTAAGTGAAGTATGAAGTTTTGAAAAATAGCAAAATTTCTGTTCTATACAACTTTTCCCCTGTTTATATATAGAACAAATCTCCTGACCAAGTTTCATGAAAATCGGAAAATAAATGTGGCCTCTATAGTGTTAACAAGGTTTTACTATAACAATAAAAGGAAAAATGCCCCGCCCCCCTGGCGGCCATGTTTTTCAACTAACCGGCATCATTTTCGAACTCGTCCAAGGTATTATTGAGATGAATCTTCTGACCAATATTCATGAAGATCGGACAATAAATGTTGGCTCTAAAGTGTTAACAAGAGTTTACTATAGCCATATAAGGAAAAATGCCCCGCCCCTTGGAAGCCGTGTTTTTTTCAAGCAAACGTAACCATTTTCGAACTCGTCCATACGGTGGCATAGAGGTGACATTCACTCCTCTTTTTTTTAAAGTGCACTCTTCTTTTTTCTATCTCGTGGCCATGAGTTAGCCAAGTCGGGATCTCGAGATCACGAAATAGAAAAAGCACTCCTCTTTTTTATATCTCGTGGCCACGACATAGCTAACTCGTGGCCACGAGATAGAAAAAAGAGGAGAGCAAAACTAAATAAAATCGGATTGCAATTAAAAAAAGAGCGCTGCAGAAAATAAAGGCAGAGTGCATTAAATAAAAGAGGAGAGCATTTTCGTCATCTCGAGATCCCGACATAGCTAACTCGTGGCCACGAGATAGAAAAAAGAGGAGTGCAATTTTAAAAAAGAGGAGTGAATGTCACCTCTATGCCACCGTACGTCCAAGATATTGTTGCGACCAATCTTCTGACCAAATTTCATGAAGATTGGACAATAAATGTGGCCTCTAGAGTGTTAACGAGGCAAATATTGACGCCACACGACTGACAATAAAACGACGGACAAAAGGCGATCACAAAAGCTCACCATGAGCACATTGTGCACAGGTGAGCTAATAAATGCAAGAACACGCAAACTCAAAGAAAAAAGACTACATGATCTTGACACATGCGATAGACAATAACATAACACAAATACCATACATAAACATTATTGAAAGTGAAATCATACAAATCAAGTGTAAGAAGACATTAACCATGAACATATTGATGGAATAATCCTAAGAGTAAGAGTATAACATGAAGAACACAATGAAAAAACACTAGAAAACATATTTTGCAAACTTTGAAAAAAGTACGAACAAATCAACTAACTACTTGTCGTAAATAACATTCCAGTGACCAAGAGAACACCAATTATTGGAGAGCAATGCTTATCATGGCTCGAAATTAACACTCACACACTCGCAAAATGCGAGTGCAAAATACAGATTGCGAGTTAAGTTTTAAGCCACTAGTATTTGTTGGCAAGTAAATTATTAGTGAAACAAGAAATGTGTTTGTCAGAAACACTATGTCCCTTTCTGCGCCGCTTTTTTTTACCTTTGACCTTGAAGGATGACCTTGAACTTGTCAAATATCAAGTTGCTATCTTAAATATTGCAAAAGTATTCATAAAATTAGCGATTTTGGCCACATATATTTGACCTCTGACCTTGAAGGATGACCTTGACCTTGACGATTCATCACTCAAAATGTGCAGCTCTATGAGATACATATGCATGCCAAATATCAAGTTGCTATCTTCAATATTGCAAAAGTATTCATAAAGTTAGCGATTTTGGCCACATATATTTGACCTCTGACCTTGAAGGATGACCTTGACCTTTCACCACTCAAAATGTGCAGCTCCATGAGATACATATGCATGCCAAATATTAAGTTGCTATCTTCAATATTGCAAAAGTTATTGCACATGTTAAAGTTGGCGCAAACCAACAGACAGAGCAAAAACAATATGTCCCCCACTATAGTGGGTGGGGGACATAAAAAACAAATAGTAATATTGCTAAATGCGCTCGACGTCGTGAACCCTAAACCGTAGGTCAATTTATAGAACGTCCGAATACCCGTATGCAGAAGCGCGCACCTTGTATGTAGACTTGTATACTTATAGTAAAGATACGCGGATGGTATTGGTACAAAGAACGTGAAACAGTATACTAATTTACACGTGTTCATTGAACTTGAACAGGCATGGCGTCGAAGCGAAAAATAACTAGTTTCTTTTTGACCACATACTGAAATATTAACACGAAAGATAAAGCAAAGTTAACCATTGAGTTACAAAAAAAAAACAACAACGGAAATTAAATTGTTTCCAGCAAAATTTGCGAAAATGTTTTTGATTTTGCGAGTTGGTATTAAAGCTGCTCGCAATGTTTTGCAAGTAGAAGAAAAAGTTAAATTCGAGCCCATGCTTATGTAATGAAAACCCCTACAAAGTTACAAACAGTTCAAGCGAGTTTTAACTAACCAAATTCAAGCACTCCGCCATCTGCTCTCAATAATAATAAAAGCTGTTTATCTAAGATAAAAAAGTATCTCTTTAAATGCAAATTATCAAACAAATATGAACCAAAGTACGACATTTTTCCAAAGTGAAGTGTACAGTGAATTACGAGATGGAGACTTTCAAATTGAAGATGGGCAAAGCAGGTAAGAAGATGTGTGCACATCGGGCACGGTTCATATTACATTTTAAATTCTAAAACCAATTGGACAATTAAATTAAATTTAGATTGAATACAGCTCTTACAAAGCAATGATTTATGGTGTCATAAAGTCATGCAAAATAACGTGCTTTACTTGGTCTCTACTGGTTTCAAAGATTTGTTATATGTTTATCATATGATTTACCTCTTGCTTCTCTTATATTCTTGTATATCATCATGTTCCTCTTCAAATTTTCAAGGGACCACTCTGGATGGACATGGATAACCACACACCTAACAATCTTTGAAGTACTAATCCCATGGATACATGGATAACCACACAACTGATACTTTTGTAAGTCTTCCTCCCATGGATACATGGATATCAAACACGCCAAACAATCTTTAAAGTCTTCCTCCCAAAAATACATGGATATCAACACGCCTAAAACTTTTAAAAGTGTTCCTCCCATAGATATATTGATAAATACACACCTAACACTTTTAAAAGTATTCCTCCCATGAAACTATGGATAGCCATACACCTACATGTACAACTTTTTAAAGTCTTCCCCCCTTATGTATCCTCATGCGTTTCTTCAAATCATCGCTATGGTTACAAGTATATCCAAGGATGTTTCTTCATGTGTCTTTTAATGCAATCACTCTTGACACATGCATAACCACACACCTAACACCTGTACGGTCTCTCACCTGTTTGCATTATGATGTGTGTCTTCAACGAACGACTTTGTGTACATACATAACCACACACCTTACACCTGTACCGTCTCTCGCCTGTTTGTATCATCATGTGTGTCTTCAACGAATCTTACACGTGTACGGTCTCTCTTCTGCAGGGTTGCCACCAACCTGATGAAATAAAATTCCCTGACTTTTCAATGACTTTTCCCTGATCAAATCTTGATTTTCACTGACTAATTTCGCGACATATTCGGCCTCCTCCTCACCATACAGCCGACCAAATCCACCCATTTAATGTTTATTTTATATTTTAACAAAAAATATTTAACAAATAACAAAAAAGTACTACTTGTACAATAAACTATGCATGATGCAAGGCTACAATGTATATAGTAAATACCACAAAACCAAAGATAACAAGACTATTGCCAAGTAATATATGTCCTCTACCGGCTCTACCATTGTCAGAATTTTTTATTTATTTTTGTTGCCATAGCAACCAGAATTCTTGACGAAGTAACAAAATGAAAAGATTTGCATTATCTCCATATTGCCATCTGAAAAAAAGAGGAGGGAACTGCCGAAACAGAGGACGAGTTGGATACGGCTGATCCCGTTGGAGCCTCAGACAACGGCGAAATCGGAGGGGTGAAAACTGAGTTGACATCGGGGAAAAGTGGCTTGAATTCGGATGGTGTAAGGAAAAATGGAAACGACGAAAAACGAATGTTAATGGATCAGTTGGCAGAATTGGACAAGAAGAAAGAAAGGTTGAGGGAACAAAAAGAACTACATTTCTTAAGGAAACAAGTGCAGGGGTGTGAAGCGCGGATTCTTGACTTGGAGAAGGACATCTTCAAAATAGTGACGGGCACGAACTTTGCTAATGAGTCAGTTGCACATACGACGAAGTCAAGGTTGGTAGCAAATTTGACAGGGTCAGTGACATCTTCTACTCCAGGGGCCAGGCAGGGAAAGACGACAGTGTCAGCCGCGGCCGGAGAAACAGGTATGCCTTTGTTAGACATTAACTCTTTGAGGCAAATGACCGGCTTAAGAAAAAAGGCAAAGAAAGAACTTTTGTCTTGACCGATACGTCAGATACAGATTCCCCATCTGATTCAGATAGTGCATCAGAAGAAAGTAGTGACACTGATAGTGCGTCGGTAGGCTCAAGTTTGCATGATTGTGTTAAAAAGGCAAAGAAAAATAAGAAAACTAAAACTAAATCTGGAATCACATCTTAATCATCAGACTCTGTTGGGAATAAACAAAGATATCCACATGCACATTTGAGGTTTGACTTTATAAGTTAAAACATTTCATTTGACAAAATAAAATTCAATTTGTTGATAGCAGGAGAGTTAGAAATAATTTCTTCTTCAAAAACTGGGAAAAAAGAAAAGGAAGCAAGGTTGCAATTGTTAGAGAAACTTATGTATCTGAGCAGTTCATACGAATTTGGGGTCATTAAATCTTTGTTCGCTGCTATTTTAAGAGAAATAGAGTTACGATGTGGTAGTTGGTGAGACGATTTTCATTATGTTGGAACAACTATTTTGGCAAGAAACAAAGTACGTTATTACAAGAACGAATCTGTAAAGTTAAGCCCAAAGCCACTATTGACCTCCCCAAAGAAAGGTAGTACTGGTTATAATCAAGATAATGAAGAGGTCAAGGTGTGGTTTTGCAGTAAGTTTCAAAGACATAAAACTCATATACTTCATCTCATGATGTGACAGCAAAAGGGGGTAAAACTCGTTTTGCGAAACACATTTGTGCTACGTGTTGGCAGACAGATAAGAAAGAGTTGGTTCATCCTGAATGCTCGAATGCTTGTTCTCATGCCAATTCGTGACTCTTTAGGAATTTAGAGGTTAAATTCAAATGACGAAGTGGATATATTTTCTCCAGAATTTTGTAAGAAAAACATGATCAATTCGTCGGCTGGAAAAGCCTTGGTTAATAATTGTCTTTGTAGTCATTAAAATAGTTGTAAAGTTTGTTCTGTTGTAAAAGAAAGGTTATCACATTCATTACAGGAAAAAATTGAGGTTAGTCACAGGGTTAGAGCTTCTGGGAAATATGATTTTGAGGGATGTAGAATTCCAGTTAATAAACGGATTTATCACATGCTATACCCTGTTTCCCATGAAATACAACCATTACATATTTTTTTATATTACACATGTGTAATACAACATTTTTAAGCGTTTTCATTGGCTTTGTTTTCGTTTATTGACCAATCGCATTTTGTTATTTTGCTGAAATGACGTTGCAACGTCAAATGACGTCACGAAATGAAAACAACATTCGGGATTTATCATTATGTTTGCGTAAATATTTATTTAATTTGCTCTTTTAAAAGCATGTGATAAAAAAGATTTGACACTCGTTGTCATATCATACCATATTTTATTAAACTCGTCCAGGAAAATCGTAAGTAAGCTCGCAAAATGCTCGCTTACTAACAAAATTCCTGAACTCGTTTAATAAAATATCGTATGATATGACAACTCGTGCCAGATCCTATATATATACTGAATTTATGCATAAGATGCTCAGTGGTTATTGTGACACTTTAGTTTGTGATTTACTGAAGTTTGGTTTCCCTATTGAAATTGAATTAGAAAAAGGTTTTGTTTAACAAGTCCATTAGTACAAAAAATCATGCTGGAGCTCTTGCCTTTACGGAACATATGTTGAAATATTTACAGAAGGAAGCATCACATGAAGCCATCATTGGTCCTTTTGCATCTTGTCCTTTTGTAGAAGGAATGGTCATTTTACCTTTGAACACGGTGCCCAAGTCAAATACTGAGGAGAGAAGGGTTTTCATAGATTTAAGCTTTCCTAAAGATGGCACTGGTGTTAATGATTTTGTTTCTAAAGATACTTATTTGGATAATAAAGTAGATCTTATCTTTCCAAGGATTGATGATGTTGTGGAGTTAATTAAGGCTAAAAGACCAGGATGTATGATGTTTAAACTGGATCTGAGACGTGCATATAGACAGATTAGTATTTGCCCTTCCAGTTATAATTTAGTTGGTTTCACTTGGAAACGCCACATATTTTTTAATACTGTTTTGGCCATGGGTTTACGATCATCAGCTCATGTTTGTCAAAGGGTTACCAATGCATTTGCCTTTATGATGTTTAAGTTTGAATTTTGCGTGTGTAATTATCTTGATTAATTTGATGGCTGAGAAGAAAGAAGTGGCCAATTTTGCTTTCATGTTGTTGAGGGAATTGTTTGTTAGAAGTGGTATTGAATAGGCTTTAAAGAAAGCATGTGCACCGTCAGAAATAATGGTTTTTCTGGGTGTTTTGTTTAATGGTCATACTATGACAATGGAGGTCACAAAGGAGAGACTCGAATAGATCTAATTGTTGGTTACTTCCTGGTTAGATAGAGATACAGCATCATTGAATGAGTTTCAACAGTTATTAGGAAAGTTAAATTGTGTAGGGGCATGCGTTAGATCTAGCCGAATTTTCGTTAACCGGATTCTTTACTGGTTGCGAGATTGTTATGCTAATACTGGAAATTGTTTTATGATTCCAATTGAGGTGAGGAAAGATCTAAATTGGTGGCATACATTTTTGCCTTTATTTCAGGGTAGAGCTTTGATAGATTACGGACATTGGTTACAAGTAGATTCAGTATTCAGTTCAGATAGTTGTATAACCGGCTGTGGAGGTATTTGTGGAAATAATTTTTTTCACAGTACCTTTCCAGGGGTTATTCTAGATCAGAAATTGAGTATTACTTGTTTGGAAATGCTTACAGTAATAGTGTCTTTGAAGTTATGGAGTCAGAAATTAAAAGGAAAAAGGGTTGTTATCTTTTGTGATAATCAAGCAGTTTGTATAGTCATTATTTCAGGGAAGGCGAAAAGTGTATTTTTACAGCAATGTTTACGTGAAAAATGTTTCATTGCTGCTGTGAAGGAGTTCCAGATCAGGGCTGAGAACCTTAGCTCCAATGACAATCGTATTTCAGATTGCATATCAAGGTGGGATTTGGATTTGTTGTATAGAAGGGAGTTTTTTTATAAGGTCTCTCATATCTCTCCTTTGGGGGATGTATTTGTCTCTGAAGATTTATTTAGATTATATGCTGACGGGTAGTTTAATTTGTTTCAGAGTCACAATTGGGAGTATTTAGAGGGGACCTCACAACATCCCTTAAGTCAGCTTTTGCTGAGGGAACAAACCAGAATTTGCGAATACAATGGGAGTCTTTTCTTTTATTCTGTATATATTTTAAACTTTGTTTTTTACCGGCGTCCATTACAACTTTACAGTTGTATTGTCAATTCCTCAGTAGATCATTTAAGCCAATTGATAGTATAAAGAATTATGCCAGTGGAGTGAAAACAATGCATTTGTATCTAGGTTATAATATTGATCACATTAATGGTTATGTACGTAATTTATCATTAAGGTGTTTATCAAGATTAAATCCTTGGACCGTGAAACGAGCTGAACCTATGACGCTAGAGATTTAATTACGTATATTTGTAATTTTAGATTTTTCCAAACCGGAAAATATTGTATTTTGGTGTTTATTAATTTTCTATTCGCATTTTTCTTATGTGCTAGAAAGTCTAATATAGTACCAACTTCCTCTTCTGATATTGAATAGGAAAATTTTTTGAGCACGGAGAGTATTCAATTCCATAAAATTACATCTTGGTACATTTTAACAGGTCAAAGACTATTCAGTTTGGAGAAAGGGAGATAATTACTCCTTTATTGAGATTACAGGATAAAAGGTTATGTCCCGTGGCGGCGTATGAGCGCTTATTGGTTTTAAAGTTAAAACATTACAGACATGTATTTTTTACTTAATCTAATGGCTCAGTCATTACATACTATTTGTTTCAGAAGAAATGAAGAGAATGTATTACTGAAATAGGTTTAGATGCCAATAAGTTTTCAACACATTCTTTTAGAAGGGGTTTTACAACATTAGCACATCGTTTGGATATTACCCATTCACACATTAAAATTCTTGGTGATTGGAAATCCGATGCGCATAAAGCATATTTGGAACTAAATTGGTCAGATAAAATGGCCATTTTATCCAAAATGTTAAGAATTGTTAAATAATTTGTTTTATCAAGGGTCTTTTATGTCATTACATGAGTGGTATGTAATATCATATCGGATTCCATCGCCAAAGATGTTGGTGGAATATGGCACACAAATATCATTCCATTCCCGGGCATCAACATAGCTCGTTTATAAGCCAGAATAGAGATGCCACCTTCGCTTGGAAGCAAGCCGTTCACAATAATTCATGTTGGTACGAACGATATAATCACAAGAAATCAGAGTGAATCATACTCAGTGGATGAAATCATTAGTTTTTACAACAATTAAATAACTTTAATCAGACGTATTAATCCTTAAACACATATTGTGTTTTCCTCCATTTTACCACGTCCTTGTGATTATAGCCTTACCAAAGATAAAGTTAAACAGGTCAATACTATGTTATTAGAGGTTAAATATAAAGAAAGACACTGCCAGTTCTGACATAGTTATAGGCCTTATTTCAAACAAGACCTGATAGGTCAGTTTTTGCGGTCCGGGATGGAGGGTTACATCTCAATTAAGAGGGTACTCGTTTGTTGAGAAAGTTTTTCATTAGGGTTGTCTCACATTTGTTAAAAGGAAACAAGATGTGTTTGTGAAACACTATGTCCCCCTATATGATGTTTGACATTGTAGGATGACCTTGACCTTGTGAAGGATGACCTTGATCTTTCACCACTCAAAATGTGCAGCTCCATGAGATACACATGCATGCCAAATATCAAGTTGCTATCTTCAATATTGCAAAAGTATTCATAAAATAAGCGATTTGGGCCACATATATTTGACCTCTGACCTTGAAGGATGACCTTGACCTTGACCTTTCACCACTCAAAATGAGCAGCTCCATGAGATGCACATGCATGCCAAATATCAAGTTGCTATCTTCAATATTGCAAAAGTATTCATAAAATGAGTGATTTTGGCCACATATAATTGACCTCTGACCTTGAAGGATGACCTTGACCTTTCACCACTCAAAATGTGCAGCTCCATGAGATACACATGCATGCCAAATATCAAGTTGCTATCTTCAATATTGCAAAAGTATTCTTAAAATGAGCGATTTTGGCCACATATATTTGACCTCTGACCTTGAAGGATGACCTTGACCTTTCACCACTCAAAATGTGCAGCTTCATGAGATACACATGCATGCCAAATATGAAGTTGCTATCTTCAATATAGCAAAAGTTATTGCAAAATGTTCAAGTTGGCGCAAACAGACAGACAGACCAACAGACAGACAGGGCAAAAACAATATGTCCCCCACTACTATAGTGGGGGACATAAAAAGTTATGTGTGAAATTGCTGTCTTTGAATTTCCAGACAGATGACTTTTTGATTAGTAGAAAATTTGAAGTCAACACGTAGCACACATAGTTCTCATTCTGACACTACTTATTTTTATATTAGAAATACATTACAATAGTTTTTGTCAGGATTTATAGGTTAAGTGATAAGGGATTATATAGTGATAATGTTATTAGTTATAACAACTATGTATTATGAAATTTTGGTAAAGGTTTGAATTTCGGTGGACGTATTAATACCAAAATGTTAAGGTTGTTTGTTTGATTCATAGCGTCTTGAAGGGAGTATATGTTATTCCTTCAGATCTTTGCACTTGTGACAACAGCATCATTATGTCAGTCTGGTGCATTCATCCTTTAGAAGAAGGCATCATTGTTTTTTCAAAGGATAAAGACATGTGGTGATGGTATATATTTACGTCACTCTTGTCTTTTTAGGTCCCTTGACTTTTGGTATTGTTACATTCATAGATGTTCAAATCTTAATTGTTATAATAAATATTTTACATTGTGACATACATGATTTCATATATATTTCAGTTTTCAGGTGATGTATAGCAGTTATGTTACTAATGTTAGTGAGAATTAATTTATATTTGTGTTTTGTTTGCAGTGTACTGTCATTTTATCTGCTTGTATGTACGTTGTCTTTTATTTTGCTTTAGTTTTGTTTGGCGGGGTTTTGGCGGATTATTGATTATTTAACCTATTGGGCTTAATTTTTTATTTTATCAATTTAAATTCGATTTGAAAGTATGTTCAGTTCTTATATATTTGTTATTTCAAGTTATCTTGACCTTTTATTATTTATTTGATCAAATTGAATTTATTTGAAATTATGGTCAGTTATTTGTAATATCTTGTATATTTGTGATTACAAGTTTTATTGACCTTTGAATATAATGATCGTGCCACAACTTTAGAACAAATAAATATTTCATTTAATGTAGTTTATGTTCTTGTTTTATTTGACTCTCGAGGGTATGATATAATTGCAATACAGTAGTAGCAAAACACCTATGACACAACAAACTGTCCATATACAATAATCATTACATACTACAGGGGTTTTTATCTGATTTTGGGGAAAGGGCCTGGCCTTTTTTGAGGGGAAAAAAATCGCGCGAAACGTCGAACTTTGGGGAAAAAATTGTGCGAAAAGCCGGATTTTGGGGAAAATAAGCATAGTCTAAAATAATCAATTTAACATATTTTACTGTTTTTAAAACAAATTCAATGCAACAGATTATTTAATTATGCAAGATTTTTCTAGTTTCTACAGTTGATCAGGTTAACTTATATATTTAATGGTAAAAATTTTTTTTTTTTATATTTTTTTTTAGGGGAAAATGAAATCTAGGAGAAAATTTACCAGCTGAGGGGAAAAAAAATCCGAGGGGAAAGGGCCGATTTTCGGCAGGTCCCAAAGAAGGAAAAAAAACCCTGTACTATGATCATACTTTAACACCTTTCCTAGCGTAAATAAAGGAACCACCACACCATATAAGAAAGCGTGCTTTGTTTTCATTTTTAGAGTTTTTGCCAACCCATAATGAAAACTCAGGGTCTTTGAGCCAACAATCATTAAATAATGTCTGTTTACTCATGCTGGTAATATGTCTATCTATGTGTTTATTATATTAAATCTGAAATTAAAGAGAAACTCAATTTGTAATCTGTGATATATAGTAGGTTAATACATAAAAATCATGCAGTTAGGAACAGAAGCTTGGTGACTGAAATAAATAAATAAAGTAAGTATAGCTCTTTCATGCTGTCATCTCTAATGATCCTGCAAAGCATAAAATATAGAATTAATCAGCTCTTGGGGCAAGGGTTGCAAAGCCTTTCAGCTTTCAAGGATACAAAAAATTAACCAAAGATAAAAAAATAGATAAATTTACATTTTTGAACATGCTTTACACATGTTAATGGCTTATTTACAAATAGTCGAAATATTTCAAATACAAATTATACTGTTGAATCTTCTAAAACAAATGATACCTGAAGACTGCCATAGCCACTAAATAACTTACGCATCGATTCAAAATTTTATTTTTCCCTGACTTTTCCGAATGAAATTTCATTTTTCACAGACCATTTTTCTAAATTCCCTGACTTTTCACTGACCTGACTTCTCAAGTTAAGTGGCAATCCTGTTCTGTATGTATCATCATAATTATGTGTCTTCAAGTGACCACTGTTTTTACATGCAAAATCACACAATTTCATCCGTACTGTCTCTTGCCTGTATTTATCATCATGTGTGTCTTTAACAAAAGACTTTGTTTACATGCATAACCACACACCTAAAGCGTGTACAGTCTCTCGCCTGTATTTATCATCATGTGTATCTTCAACAAACGACTTTGTTTACATGCAAAACCACACACCTAACACTTGTACAGTCTGTCGCTTGTATGTATCATCATGTGTGTCTTCAACAAACTACTTTGTTTACACGCACAATCACACATTTTACACCTGTATGGTCTCTCTCCTGTATGTATTTGAATGTGTCTCTTCAAATCATCACTACGTTTACATTCACAGCCACACACCTCACACTTGTACGGTTTTTCTCCTTTGTGCATCCTGATGTGTGTCTTCAAGTTTTCACTAAAGTTACATTCATAGCCACACACATCACAATTGTACGGTCTCTCCTGTATGTATCCTCATGTGTTTCTTCAAGTGATCACTCCTGTTACCTGCATAACCACACACCCCACATTTGTATGGTCTCTCGCCTGTATGTATCCTCATGTGTGTCTTCAAGTGGCCACTCTGTTTACATGCATAATCACACACCTCACACTTGTAAGGTCTTTCTCCTGTATGTATCCTCATGTGTGTCTTCAAAATTTCACTACTGTTACATTCATAAACACACACATCACACATGTACAGTCTTTCTCCTGTATGTATCCTCATGTGTCTCTTCAATGAACCACTCTGTTTACATGCATAATCACACATCTTACACGTGTACGGTTTCTCTCCTGTATGTATCCACATGTGTGTCTTCAAGTGGCCACTCTGTTTACATGCATAATCACACACCTCACACTTGAAAGGTCTTTCTTCTGTATGTATCCTCATGTGTGTCTTCAAAATTTCACTACTGTTACATTCATAACCACACACCTCACACCTGTACGGTCTTTCTCCTGTATGTATCCTCATGTGTCTCTTCAATGAACCACTATCTTTACATGCATAATCACACATCTTACACTTGTACGGTCTCTCTCCTGTATGTATCCACATGTGTATTTTCAAGGTACCACTCTGGTGACACGCATAACCACACACCCCACACTTGTACAGTCTCTCTCCTGTATGTATTCTCATGTGTATCTTCAAATTACCACTTTGTGTACAAGCATAATTACACTCCTCACACGTGTACGGTCTCTCGCCTGTATGTATCCTCATGTGTGTCTTCAAGTGACCACTTCTGTAACATTCATAATTACACTCCTCACACTTGTACGGTCTTTTTCCTGCATGTTGCCTCATTTGTATCTTCAAGTGACCACTGTTTTTACTGGAATAAATGCACACATTTTTGTCTTTCATGACGCCAAGTTCTCTGGCAAATTTGTCACCGTACCAGACCAGCAGTTCCTCTCCTGTAGCAATAGAAATATGAACAAGTTATTTTAAAAATTCTAAGAAACAATTAATACCTTAATTAGACATTGTCACAAATGTGAACTAGAAATGAAGCGGCAGAGGCCGACGTGTATCCCCACGCAGCATGTTTGACCCAGGGGCGCCCCAGGGTTGGTAATGGGGCCATGCATAGTTGAGATTGACCGTATTGTCATAAGAGAAGTTCAGTATCAATTAGAAGTAAATTGGTGTAGAAATGAAGAAATTATAGTAAAAGGCAATTTTGGATGGGCGTGGCCTATGTGGGCGGGGTGCCCAAGGGTTGATAATGGGGACATACATAGTTGAGATTGACCGTATTGTCATAAAAGAGGTTCAGTATCAATTTGATGTGAATCGGTGTAGAGATGAAGAAATTATAGTAAAAGACAATTTTGGTGGGCGTGGCCTATGTGGGCGGGACGCCCCAGGGTTGGTTATATGGCTATGCATAGTTGAGATTAACCGTATTGTCATAAGAGAGGTTCAGTATCAATTTGAAGTGAATCGGTGTAAGAAATTAAGAAATTATAGTAAAAGGCAATTTTTGGTGGCCGTGGCCTATGTGGGCGGGGCGCCCCAGGGTTGGTAATGGGGCCATGCATATAGTTGAGATTGACCGTATTGTCATAAGAGAGGTTCGGCATCAATTTGAAGACAACCGGTGTAGGAATGAAGAAATTATAGTAAAATAACCTAAAAAAATGAGTGAAAATCTCTGACCCGGCCCCGCCAAAACCCCCATAACTTTTGACCCAGGGGTCAGATCAAAATTCGAAATAGTGCAGGGTCGCACATATGCTCATAGTTTCCATGTGTGTAAGTTTCAAGGTTCTAGTGCTTATAGTGTAGGAGGAGTTAGTGGCCAGGACGGACAGACAGACGGACGGCGGAGATAACCACAATATCCCCACGCTTTTAAAAAAGCGTGGGGATAATTATACCCCACATTTATTTCTGGAAATGAGCATGTGCAAAAAATTCATTACATTAAATTATTAGTAATTGTTTATTATCTCAACACATTCTATAGTTTTGATTTTATGACTGAAATGTAGGACAGGTTTTGAGCCAAGCTATTACTTGGATTAGCTTCGATTTTCCTGACATTTAGTGTTGTGTATGTGAGCACGTTTTTTTCAGGCCAGACAATTTTTGTTACATCCCTATTTTTTTTTATAAGCATCCAACTTATGTTGAACAAGAGATGTGTTTGTCAGAAACACAATGCCCCCTAATACACCTCTTTTTTTACCTTGAAGGATGAAATTGACCTTTCACCACTCAAAATGTGCGGCTCCATGAGATACACATGCATGCCAAATATCAAGTTGCTATGTTCAATATTTAAAAACTTATTGCAAAACTTTACTATATAAAAGTTGTAAATATTTGACCTTGAAGGATTACCTTGACCTTTCACCACTCAAAATGTGCCGCTCCACGAGATACACATGCTTGGCAAATATCAAGTTGCTATGTGCAATTTATCAAAAGTATTTGCAAAACTTTACTAGATTAAAGTTTTAAATTGTCGACCTTTGACCTTGAAGGATGACCTTGACCTTTCACTACTCAAAATGTGCAGCTCCATGAGATACACATGCATGCCAAATATCCCGTTACTTTGTTCAATATTTCAAAAGTCATTGCAAAACTTTACTGTAAGGTTAAAGTTTTAGGAAAGAATGACAGACAGACAGGCCAAAAAAAAAATATTCCCCCGATCTATCGATCAGGGGGCATAAAACTAAACATGCATTGATTTGATAAATTTTGACTGCAATTCCAAACTCACACCAATTACTTACATTTTCAGAATTAGAAAGAAAAACTTTGCAGCAGTTTTGAAAAAATATGCGATTTTAGATTCTCATAAATTAGTCCTGCAACACTGGAAGACACACTGAAAACAGGGTTGTTTATTAAAGAATTTACCTTTTCTACTTTCAGTACTTAAATTTTATGCAAAACTTTTATTTACATAAACACCTAGACAACAAACATTTATTATCACAAAAATCAGGGCAAGCAGTATTCTTTCATTGCCAAACAGATTGTGTTTTACATGGCTCACAAAAGAAAAGATAATTTAACATTCAAATAATTATCGGCAATGGAACCAACGTGTGGACAGAAAAAAACGTGCTCATTTATTGACGTTTAGGGATCGTGCTGTTGTTCGCCATTTGAGCCATTTGTGAAAATACTTAGAATTTGGCAAACGAAAAATCTGCTTTGCAAAAATACTAAAATATTGTAAAATATTGTTTAAAATATCCGCCATTTTACCCTTTGTTTTTGAAGCGCATATAGTAGCTGGCCAATCATTATTGAGTTCGCTTGCACATAGATGAAATTGTTGAATTAAACGTAAGAATGGGTGGAGCTCTCGGGTAATATTGGGTCATTCATGCGCAGACACTGTATACTTGGAATACACAATTAAAATTGTCGTCTGCCAACAATATAGCGTATATAAGGTCTTTCTAGGCCGGAGGCTGTAGTATGCAAAGACCTGGAGTGTGTCTCAGACAGATCTCAGACTTGAGAAGAAGTTTGAATTATAGCTGCAATGTTCAACTATTTATTTTATACCCAAGGTATTTCATATTGGTGCGGCCTTGTGCTGTGGGGAAACTCGAGAGAACCAGGAGAAAACCACATCTTTCCTGTATGGGGCAAATGGAGCAAACTCATATGTGCTGATACAGGGAATTGAACCTGTATTGCCAATGTGAGACTGCTCTAATCAGACGAAACTTAATTTAATATCACATATCTTTAGTCATACAACATGCCTGTATACCTGGTGAAACTGGTTTCAATGTGCAGTAATAGATGCCTCCTCTGTACTGAAACGCTTCAAGGTTCTGACCTGCCTTCGTCATTGCACAGTTCACATATCTCATCCAGTTAGAGGTGGCCTTGTTCTGGGCATCCACAAAATGGCTCGGGTTGCCTTCCTTTAAGGTCTGAATTGCATAGAATCTTGCCATCAACAAGGACTGTTTGTAAAACATGCATGCCCCCACATGGGCTGTCAGTTGTAGTGGCAGCAATTGTGTGAATATGTTTTTTGTCACTGTGACCTTGATATATATATAGCGGTCATCTGCAAGTCATGATCAATGAACCTATAAAGTTTCATGATCCTAGGTGTAAGCATTCTTGAGTTATCATCCAGAAACTATTTTACCATTTCAAGTCACTGTTACCTTGACCTTTTACCTAGTGACCTGAAAATCAATATAGGTCATCTGTCAGTCATGATCAATCTTCCTATGAAGTTTCATGATCCTAGGCGTAAGCATTCTTGAGTTATCGTACGGAAACCATTTAACTGTTTCGAGTCACTGTGACCTTGACCTTTGACCTAGTGACCTGAAAATCAATAGGGGTCATCTACCAGTCATAATCAATGTTCCTATGAAGTTTCATGATCCTAGGCATAAGAATTCTCGAATTATCATCCGGAAACCATTTTACTATTTAGAGTCACTGTGACTTTGACCTAGTGACCTGTAAATCAATACGGATCATCTGCAAGTCATGACCAATGTACCTATGAAGCTTCATGATCATAGGCCTAAGTATTCTTGAGTTATCATCCCGACACCATTTTACTATTTCGAGTCACTGTGGCCTTGACCTTTGACCAAGTGACCTGAAAATCAATAGGGGTATCTGACAGTCATGATCAATGTACCTATGAAGTTTCATGATACTAGGCCTAAGCTTTCTTGAGTTATCATCCGGAAACCATCTTGTGGATGGACCAACAGACCGACATGAGCAAAACAATATACCCCCTCTTCTTCGAAGAGGGGGGCATAAAAACCGGTTGGCTCTAAGAAATTTTGGGACAGCGCCAGCCTTGGTAGATAGACCCCATGACACCAGTACATAATATAATCTCCAAATGTGATCCTATACTGCATCCAAGAACGAGTCACTGTGACCTTGACCTTTGACCTAGTGACCTCAAAATCAATAGGGGCCATCTGCCAGTCATGATCAATTTAATTACCTTTGAAGTTTCATGATCCTAGGCGTAAGCATTTTTGAGTTATCATCCGGAAACCATCTGGTGGACAGACCCCAATACACCAATACATAATATAATCTAAAAATGTGGTCCTAAACTGCATCCAAGAATGAGTCACTGTGACCTTGACCTTTGACCTAGTGACCTCAAAATCAAGAGGGGTCATCTGCCAGTAATGATTAATGTACCTATGAAGTTTCATGATCCTAGGCCTAAGCGTTCTTGAGTTATTATCCAGACACCATCTTGCGGACGGACGGACCGACATGTGCAAAACAAACTACTCCTCTACTTCAAATGAATGCATAAAAATAAACAACTAAACAAGAAGGACACACACAAAAATATGATACCTTATATACCTTGTTTTAAGAGCAAAATTCAATTGTTAGGCTTGAATAGCAAAGAATGCATTTCTTAATTACACAGCGGCAGTCATCATACAATGTTTTCAACAGCACAAACATACTTAGTAATAACATCTTTGAATTGCACACATAAATTAAATAATGACCCAATCAGTTTCACAAGATGTGTGAAATCTATTCATGCCAGCATGATTAAATAGAACACAAAATAGTTAACTTGAAATGCGTCACAGATATAAAGACCCAAACAACATATTTTGACACGGACAAGTCAAGTTTTTATTTTACAGCAGAAAAATAGAAAACACGAGTGCCAAACTGTCACAAGATACGCCCGTTTTAAGGTTTTGGACATCATGCCAAATGCTTGAAATGCACTAGGTGACCTATCCCTTACTTTCATCGTATCGAACCTCCTTATAGTATCGTCCCCTTAACAAAAAAACCTTTACGAAGTGCTGGAAAGTTAATCTTTTTCAATTTTTAGAAGTTGTATTCTATATCCAATAAATTCATCCAATCGGCATTCTTCATATGTACCACGTGACCGTCCAATATATTCCGGTATTGGATCCAAAAAGTCTGTATTTTTTCCATATTGGACAGTTGAGTACAAGTGCACTAAGCAATTGTTTTATAACGACAATAAAAGCCGTTGCCGAGAAAAAGTATCCGAATGTACTATAATCGACTCACACGGGCGCTTGTCTTGAAAATAGCATAGATGCAATTATAGCATTTTAAAATCAAAATTAAACAAAGAGCTGAAGAAAGGGATATCCATGACTATTACGACGATCATTCTAAGGATTTCCGGTATTCATTGGAAAGTAGGTAATGTTTATTACAGGGTGATACTATGATTTTTGACAATGCTGCAAGGAACTTGTCTAAGTTGTCGTACCATGAAAAAATTCTTCACAATTGCGACCTATGTAAAAGACCGAGCCAGTCCGATTGAGATAACTCGATTTTTCTAATCTGCATACTCGCTGATTATCATTGATTGGCGTCGCACTGGAGTGTGGCGACTAGCATGTAATGCTTTTTTTTCTCTTATGGGAGGAGAAGTTATTTTACGGTTCAATGTATATATTTTTGTTTTAAGAATATCTTGCATAGTGTTGATTTTTTGTGTAAATTAGTGTAAATACTAGTAAGTACTGCATTTGTGCCTATTACATTTATTGCCAAAGAAGCTAATTGTTATAATTAATAACTGATCACAGGGGAAAGATCACAGGAACTGGGCAAATACGCGAAACTTTCTGGTTTTGTATAAAAACAAAACATAATCAAACTATATATATTTTGTGTTTTTTTTCTAACAATAGCGCAGGCTTTTGCTGTTCGAGTTTTGGTTAACGCTTATTTTCTTCAATTTTACAAGACGACAGCGATTACACAGTTTATTGCTTTATTGATAACCGTTACACTACAGTCACTTATTAAGGAAGTAGGTGCCTAGTGAGATTATCTACGGTAATGTCCTGAAATGATACTAAATACACGAAATAAAGTTGTATTTTTTATTTAAGAGTTAAATTTGCTTATCTCTTTAAGATTTAATAACTATACAATACACATATCAGTTAAATTTATTAGTTTCATAAAATATTTGTGTTCATGACATCACGGTTGTTGACATTTTCTTAGCAAAATAAAAGTGCATAATAAAAGCGAGCGATTGACTAAATTGAAAAAGAAGCAAACACCGATCAACAACGTTGTGTTCGATAGCAATTATTCATTTACCGAGCTCTGCGATGGCGATTTGTGTGAAAATGACTCACGTAAAAGCTATTCGCATTTGGTAAATGGCGTGAAAAGAGTTAAGGCAGAAGTGGGTGGGGGATGGAAGAAGATTGATTGACTCGTTGAGCTGAAGGTTTTGCTTAACAAATTACAGTATGGTCAGTTTTGTAATCTGTGTCCCATTCCTTTGACAATATATAAAATTGTTGGCGAACTACAAAATGGCCTCAGTGGTTATTTGTACATTGTTTGTGAAAACCCTGACTGTAGAGAAGTCAACCGTGTTGCTTATGGAAATCAGCACCATCTCAAGATCAGGGGAATGCCATGCTTTGACGTAAATACTAAGCTTGGAACAGGTATGCATGTCTTCATTTTTCAACCTGCCATTTCTATCAATGTTTAATCATTGCACAATTGCCATTGATCTTTGGACTTCTAACACATTTTTAGACCCCTTAAAATTCCAAGTGTCATTCCCAGTGAATATTTGTTTATCGTGTAATATATAAGGAAACATTCCGGTGTCCATCATCTTCAGTTTTCAAATTAAGTTTTGCATTTGATTGCTCATTCATTTTATTTAATAATGTTACGATGATACGAATGGATTCTATGAAAATACATTGTGACGTCATTATTAAGTACAGTGGAACCCCTCTTAACCGGACATCCCCGGGACCAAGAGGAAATTCCGTGTAGAGAGGATTCCGGTTTAGAGGGGACATTGTCTATTTTACTTTCAGAAGCTCAATTACATAGCTGATGTGGAAAAAACACTTTCAGCAAAATTCAATAGTTTATTTACATATAACATTTATTGATACTGCATCACATAAGAACAACACATGTCACTTAATCTATTGATTCGAAAGCAATATCATTCACAACATAAAACAAACAGTGCAACCTGAAAAACAAACAGTTTTACACATGTATGCATTATTTAGGTGAATTTAGTTCCTTTTTACACTGAAAAGAATCTTCCAACCACACAGCCACCAATTAGACGCTTAAAAGTCACCAATTTCTAGTTCCTTAGCAAAGCTTCGTGCCTTTTCCTGTATGATCGGACCAGAGATCTGCAATGACTTAGCCCTTACAATACTGAACCAGTCTCATACAAGTTCGTTGAAGTTTCTAAATTTCATTTCATTGTTAAACCGACTTTTGTTTGGTGAAGAGTTGTTTTCCCAATGAGATATGTACGTAGACTTTTTTCGCACGATATCCCCGATCGTCGACTTACCTACCCTATATTTCTCTGACAAGAGTCTTGAGTGTAGGTTTAGGGAACATCTCTGATTCTTTTATCAATTTGATTTTTTCTTCTAGAGACAATTCAACGCGCCTTCGCTAAATGGAGGTTCGGACATTTTTAGTCTTAGTTATCTTAATTACCAATTTGAAAATCTAAATGAATAATCTAAATGCAACTGCTTCAAGAACTCTGCAAATAACCATTTTATATGACACTAAATTAGAATTTGTAATAAACTACACAAAATATAATAGCATTAAGATTATTAAAATTTTACACGGCTTCCTACATCAACAACAAAACACACTTAAGAACTTCGTTGTTTGTTATCAGTAATTATAATCAGTATTATCACCTCTATTGATCGATATATACATCACAGGACAAGTATCTTTAAATTGGTTTGCGATTTTTACAGTCTACAAATTTTCGACCACCTTTATTAATTTCACGCGTCTTTAATCCTCGATTCACAACTTTTCTACACTAGGTCTATGGTGCGATAAACCGGCCCTGAGCGGTTTAGAGGGGTACAATTACGTATGGAATGACCCAATTTTGATCCAAAGAATGACCGGTATTCGGAATTGAGGGGATTCCGGTCTCGAGGAGATATTTTACGCATGGTATTATAGGGAAAAAAATGGGACCTGACAATTTGTCCGGTTTAGAGAGGATTCCGGTATAAAGAGGATCCAGTTTAGAGGGTTTCCACTGTAACTACAGCCTTATTTCGTTTTCATGTTCTTATCATTTTCAATTCTCTTTTCAGCAATGAAAGTCAGTCTGGGCAGGCCGGTGAAGGTAAATAACTTCCTAACCACTCTAAACATAACTTTTATTGCAAATTGAAATCTTAAGAAGGTGGAGGCTCGTGTTGGGGAGGCCATCAAGAAAATCTCAACTGCGTCGTCCAACAAGGCTGCCATTGATGCTTATCACAGGTGGTTAGCCTGTGGCTATGATATTAATTAGTGAAAACATCATTTTGAATGATAAATAATCATATTATAACGAAAAATTAACTTTTCTGGAAAAAAAAATCACTATCAAATATATATATAACAAGGTATGCAACTCAAAATCAGCCCAAAACGGGGTGCATTGCTTTGAACAGCCATATTTTCATCAATTGTGCAGCGATTTTCACGATCTCGGTCTTATTTAATGCAGAAATGAATTTCCTTTCTGGAAATGTATATGTCTTGCAATATTTTTACAAATGCTGGGTCAACTTTTAAGAAATAACACGATACACAACACGCATGACCCAGTTGACAGTGATCATGCATTCTTTATGAATGAAATCTCCAGTTGTAAAGACACACCTCCGCATTGGACCAATGAAATCACTCGTATGTTTAAAATGTCAGTTAGTTGAAATGTATGTAAACAAAGGTTTCAAACGGCGCTGGACAGTTAGTCTTGATGCATAATGTAACGACAAGAACGGTAATAATGTTTTTTCATACGTTTTATTGAATTATGGTATCGAACTACATGAACTTTGTAGGGAAGTTGCCCTTTACTCCGTGAAGATTTCAGTCTGTGATGCTTATGAGAAATATATGTAGTAAGTTTAAAAACTAACTTTTAATACAATGTTATTAACTATTCTGGTGCCAAATTTTAGTATTTTTTCTTATTAAAGGCACTGTTCATAATTTGGTAGTCCTTCAATGTTTTTAGCAATGAAAGTATCGCTAAAGTCATCCTCTCCGGAACTAGAAAATACGGCTTTCAAATGACACTGCCAGTCCATATCACAGCTGTTTTCAGCTGTTGGTCGCTTTAGAGTTCCTCTATGCAACAGCACGTCTAACGATCTAATGTTCTTTGTCTTTAAGGCTTTTCATGACTTAAACAAACTGAAGTATGGATTGCAGTATCAGTTAAGATGTGGGCCATATTGTTAGTAATTTTACATGTTTTAAGCAAATATCACAGCGCTTCAACATCATCAGGAGCACTGTGGGCGTTGCAGGTTGCCTGGAGAACACGTTCACTAGATCTTCCAGTTTGTGTGACTGTCCAGGATAAGATTTTTGAAAACCGGCAAAGAGTCAACAAAACTGCTTACACAATTACAAAACGTTTCAAAACAGTGTGTGTTCATGCAGCAACGCACTACCCCAAACCGGAAAATCAAACTGCGCCCATTATGAGCAACAAAATGGCTCTGGGAAATGTTGCAAGCCACATCATACAATCATGAAGAGAAGTTTTGATTGATACACTATCAACACTTCCAACATTTGCACGCATTATGCCATGATCATCAACAGAGATGCAAATCACTTTCTGAGCTTCGGAAGAAATTGGCACTGTTGTCTTCACATATGTCGAGAACTCAAAACCCGTCTTCAAATGCACAGCAGCAATCTGAATAATATCAGGCATTACTGTACCTCGAACTGAAATGCAAAATTAAATTCACACAATGCTTATTTCATGAAATTTATAATTGCCCTTTAAGTTTCATCTGACGCCTTATATGATCGTTGGTTATGAAAAAAAATCAATTTTCAGCACAAGCACATAACATATTGTCAAGTCTTTGAACTCATATCATAGCTTGTGAAAAGAAATTCACCATTTATATGAATTGTTCAGAATTGTAATATACCTATGCTCCTTCATAAGATTTATTACTAAAAGTAATGATTTTATTTAAAAAAATTGTAATATTTGGAATAGCTTTTAATATTTATAATAACAATCACACATTTTTTAATAATGTGCCTGCCCTGGGGTTCTAACCAAAAATCTTTAAAAAGGCCAGCGGGGCTTATGTCATGGTCCTGTGTCCGTCCTGCGTGCGTCCGTCCGTCCGCGCATTAATTTTTCCTTTAAAAATCTCTTAAACTACTGGTCCAATTCTGATGAAATTTCTCAGGAATGTTTCTAAAGTGAACCACTTGCAAATTTGTTTAAATTATGTCCTTGGGGTCAAATCTGACCCTGCCACGGGGGTCACAAAATTGAAAATTTGCTTATATACGGCCTTTTTTGTGAAAACTTTCAAAATCTTCTTGTCCATAACCATTGGGCGTAGGGCTATCAAATTTGGTATGTAGAGACATTAATAATCCCTACCAAATTTGTTCAAATAATGCCCCTGGGTTCGAATTTGACTCTGCCCCTGGGGTCACAAAATTGAACATATGCTTATGAAGGGTCTATTTTGTAAAAACTTGACAAATTTTCTCTTCCATAACGCTAAGGCTACCAAATTTGGTACGTAGTGGCATCTTATAGTCCTCTACCAAGTTTGTTCAAATTATGCCCCTTGGGTCATGTTTGACCCTGCCCCGAGCGTCACAAAATTGAACATATGCCTATATAAGGCCTTATTTTTGAAAACTTTAAAAATCATCTTGTCCATAACTGTATGGCATAGGGCTAACAAATTTGGTATCTAGTGACATGTAATAGTTCTCTTCTTAGTTTGTTCAAATTATGCCCCTGAGGTCAAATTTGAAACTGTTGTGGGGGTCACATAATTGAATATATGCTTATAAAGGGCTTATTTTGCGCAAACTTTAAAAATCTTCCTGTCCATATCCATTGGGCCTAGGGCTACCAAATTTGGTATGTAGTGACATCTTATAGTCCTCTATCAAGTTTTTTCAAATTATGCCCCTGGGGTCAAGTTAGACCCGGCCCGGGGGGTCACAAAATTGAACATATTCTTATATAAGGCCTATTTTGTGAAAACTTTTAAAATGTTCTTGCCCATAACTGTATGGTATAGGGCTACCAGATTTGGTATGTAGTGACATGTAATAGTTCTCTTCTTAGTTTGTTCAAATTATGCCCCTAAGGTCAAATTTGCAACTGCCCCGGGGGTCACAAAATTGAATATATGCTTATAAAGGGCTTATTTTGTGAAAACTTAAAAAATCTTCTTGTCCATAACCATTGGGCCTAGGGCTACCAAATTTGGTATGTAGTGACATCTTATAGTTTTCTACCAAGTTTGTTCAAATTATGCCCCCGTGGTCAAATTTGACCCTGCCCCGGGGGTCACAAAATTGAACATATGCTTATATAAGGCCTATTTTGTGAAAACTTTAAAAATCATCTTGTCCATAACCCTCGGGCTATCAAATTTGGTATGTAGTGACATCTAATAGTTCGCCCCCAAAGTTGTTCAAATTTAATCCCTGGGGTCAAATGTGACCCTGCCCCGGGGGTCACAAAATTGAACATATGCTTATATAAGGCCTATTTTGAGAAAACTTCAAAATCTTCTTGTCCATAACCATTCGGCCTATGGCTATCAAATTTGGTATGTAGTGACATATTATAGTCCTCTACCAAATTTGTTCAAATTTTATCCCTGGGGTCAAATTTGACCTTGCCCCGGGGGTCACAAAATTGAACATATGCTTATATAATGCCTATTTTGTAAAAACTTAAAAATATTATTGCCCATTACCATTAGGCCTTGGGCTACACAATTTGGTATGTAGTGACATTGTATAGTCCTTTACTTAGTTTTTCAAATTAAGCCCCAGGGATAATATTTGACGCTGCCCTGGGGGCCACAAAATGGATTATATGCTTATATAGTGCCTATTTCGTGAAAACTTTAAAAATCTTATTCTTAACCATAAGGCATAGGTCTACCAAATTTGGTATGTAGTGACATCATATAGTTCTCTTCCAAGTTTGTTCAAATTAATCCCCTGGGGTCAAATTCGACCCTGCCCCGGGGATCACAAAACTGAACATACGCATATATGTGGCCTATTTTGTGAAAACTTTAAACATCTTCTTGTCCATAACCATTGGGCCTAGGGCTACCAAATTTGGTATGTAGTGACATCTAATAAACCTCTACCAAATGTTTTCAAATAATGCTTCTGGGGTCTGACCCTGCCCCGGGGGCGGTCAAACAATTGAATAAACGCTTATAAAGAACCTATTTTGTGAAATCGTTAAAAATTTTCTTATCGAAAACCATTCAGACTATGGTTACCAAATTTGGTATGCAGTAACATCTTATAGTCTTCTACCAAGTTTGTTCAAATTATGCCCTTTGGGTCAAATTTGACCCTGACCCGCGGGTCACAAAATTTAACATTATATACGCTTATATCTTGCTTATTTTGTGAAAACTTTAAAAATATTCTTGTCCATAACTCTAGGACCTAGGGCTACCACATTTTGCATGTAGTGAGATATAGTAATCCTCTACAAAGTTTGCTCAAATTATGCCCCTGGGATTAAATTTGACCCAGCCCAGGGGGTCACAAAAGTGTACAAGTGCTTAAATAGGGCCTATATTTAAGTATTTGCACATGCCGAGAATATTTGTTTCTTCCTTTTTTTCAGCAGTGGAGCGATACATGACCATCAGGGCCCTCTTGTTTAGTGTTAAAAAGATATAGTACAAATGTTTATACTTGATGAATTAAGAGCCTTAGTCAAGCAGTAATTAAACATTTTTAAATGGTAAAATTTTCAGAAAGATATGCCCATTTTCTCTTCAGCACTGGCCATATATAAAATGTATAGCATTTAACCACTTTTATATGGAGCCCTGACCTGATCTCAAATGTATATCACTTTTCTCTGGCACCCTCGGCCGCTTGTGTCACTTTTGTTCACGCAGTGAACTAGATAGTTTTAAGCTACTGAACTTCTGGAACATTTATGAAAGTTCGAGTCACCGAACAAATGGTTATTTGCCGGTCACAGCATCGGTCAAAGCATTTAATTGCTATATTATATATTCCCGAACTGCCTGAAAACGGGGTTGGGATAAGAATTTAGACAAATCAGACAAGATGATTGAAAGTTTTGTTTTCATTTAAAACGAATATAGAAGCAATTTGACAAGATGATTAAAAGTTATGTTTACTATCTATCTAAAATATATTATACTGGAATTGTGACTGTTACGATAACTGATATATATAGAAGAAAATATCCTATATCTAAGAAACTGGAATTGTGACTGTAATGAATTAAAGAACTGATTATCACTATGCGATCAATTAGACATTTATGATATATTCAATGGAAGATAGTATATAATAACAATACAAGTATATCTGAAAGAAACGTCTTTGTTCATTTAATAATCCCGTTTCAAGAGATTTAAAGAACCCAAGTACACATAAACATTAAGTCGTAGGGTTACACGATTTTGACAAATTATATATCATTTGTAAGCCTACGTTTCGTGGTTTTCAGATATATAAATATATATGAATTTACTTCTAATTTGGGCAGCCCGGCGAGTTAAAACTTTAACTTTTGCAAATATCATGCCGTTTTAAAATCTATATTTACGGTAAACATGGTCGTACTTTATACAGATTTGTAACGTTTATATTAGAAGTTCAGTTTTTAAAACCACATCTTGCTTATGAGAATAGAATTCTGTATACGATAGAAAAAAATGGGTTTAAAAATGAAAGTAAATAAGGAATGACTTTGTACGAAAATAGCTCGCGGTCATAACGCTCCGAACTGATGCTACGGTCTTGGGGATTATGCTTTTGTTAAGATACCGACCATTCAATTTCCGTTGTCAGGATTATTATATTTTTATCGAATATATTGTTCACGAAACATATCAATAAATCTTACTTTTAATGAAGCTTAATAAATTAAAGATTTCAGTTCTTGTTTATAACACTGAAAGGGTGATAATTTTATATGAGACCTCGTATATAGCCAGGGACTTATTTATTTGTAGAGATCCCTGATATAGCGGACCCTCTTGATATTTTCGGCTTTGCACACTTCAAATAAAATGGGGGTGAAAAACATTTGTTTGCTGTTTATTATCAAAGAGGTTGTTATGTATAATTATATGCAAGGTGATTTACCTTAAATTATCAATTACTAGTAATTAAACTTATTTAGAGATTCTTGAAAATCACAGTCGGTGTTACGCAGACCATTTCGTATTTTGACATCAGTTCATCACTGCCAACTATTCAAAATCGTATTTTTTCCCTGGGATGATGACTACTTAGATTGAGACAAAATGTTAGGTGATTTCACATGTAAAAGTGATGATTCTGAGAATGTTAAACCGTATAAGAAAGTAAAAGTGACAAAAGCAATCGAATCTGTGGGTGTCTACCAAACAATGCATTATTGCAAGTGGTTAAGAGTAACAGATATTTTTCAGTGTGACAAAGGTAGATAGTTTTTACTCCATTGCCAATTACATGTTTGTTATAATCATTTTTGATTTTAGTTGTCTTTCACTTGGAATTAATACAAAAATAGAGAGGTCATTGTTTGAAGCTTTGACACCTTTATTAAGCCTCATCAGGGGTATGAGTGCTTGATTGTTATACCCATTAATGGCACGCTCCCAACCAGCTCTTGTTTATAACACAGACAGGGTGTTAATTTTATTACGAGACAGCTTATATAGCGGACCCTCTTGATATATTTCGGCTTTGCATACTTCAAATAAAATGGGTGTCTAAACATTCATCGTTTTTTGTTTATTTTCAAATAGGTTTATTATGTATAATAATATGAAAGGTTATTTACCTTAAATTATCAATTAACTAAAATTATTTAAAGATTCTTGAAAATCCCGGCCGAAAAATATCAAGAGGGTCTGCTATATACGCTGTCTCGTAATAAAATTAGCACCCTGTCTGTGCTATAAAGTTACTAAGGGCTGAAATCGTTAATTTATTAAGCTTCATTAATAATTAGCTTTATTGATATGTTTCGTGAACAAAATATTTCAATATATTCAAGAAAATAAAATAAAAAATAATAATCATGACAAAGGAAATTAAGTGGCCTAAGAAAACAAAAGAATAATCGCCAAGACCGTAGCATCAGTTCTCTGCATTGCACGCGATACTTTCGTACATTCCTTACTTAATTTAATGTTTAAAACAATTTTTTTCTACTGTATACAGAATTCTTTTCTCTTAAGCAAGATGTCATTTTTAAAACTGAACTCCAAATACAAACGCTACAAATCGGTATGAAGTACGAACATGTCAACCGTAAATCTAGACTCTAAAACGGCGTGATATTTACAAAAGTTAAAGTTATAACTCGACGGGCTGCCCGAATCGGAAGAACAACATAATGTATATTTATGTATCTGAAAACTACGTAACGTAGGCTTTCAAATGATATATAATTTAACAAAATCGGCTGAGAAATAAAAGAAAAATTAGAAATAAGACTAGTGGGTACATCAAAATGTATAACCTCAGGCGCTTCGATGTACGCTAATCGATAGCTACTAGTTATGTAACAAAGTATCCACAGGCTATTTGCCGATAAGGCCCGGTTTCATATCCGTCTTATCCGTGGTTGAATGAAATGCTTCAGAAAAAAATTGACATCCTTTTCACATAAAAATTTAACTTTCACAGTCATGGAAAAAGAGCCAGTACAACACATATTAAAAATACTTGTTTTTTTTGTCGATCACCCCATATCTTAGTACTCTTTGTGCATAAATAGCTAAAGTCTTCATGAAATCAGGACAAACAATTGTATTTTAAGTCCTTAGTTGACCTGGCTAAAGTAATCAGATCATTATAAGCTCAATATGTAATTTATATAATTATTTATGCTTTGTGTATTGTAAACATATACAAAATCATGCAGTTACATGATAGCAATAAATAATAACAAAGCCACCCATACTATACTGGTCATTGGCAAAGCCTATGGAAAAAATGTGAACACACTGAGTGAAATATATTTCGCTAACATTTTGACGCGCGTAGGTAGGAACTCAGTACCGCTTCCGAAATGTGTATTCATACTATTGCCTTCGAGGTACTCATCCGATGTTTGACGGAAAGGGCCAAAAATGTGAGATTGTGGGTCAAGTTCCCCACGGGTACTACTTCCCCGTACCCCAAATATTTTCCGTACCCAATTTTTTTCGTACCCAAATATTTTTTCGTACCCAAATTGCATAATTTTTAGTACCAATTTTTTTCGTACCACTCACAATTGTTGTGATGTAGATAAACTTAAATTGATGCTTTAATATCCATCCTCTTCAAAAGCATCGTCACACCAGAACTGTCAGTACTTTGATTTGTTCATATTATGCCCATGAAATATATGTTTGAAAGGGTGGGGGGGTTCGTAAACACATTAAAACTTTTACAGTGTTTTCATATCAATGAGTACTTAACCCCTATCGTTAATGAGCAACGTAAGAATAAGTTCAGAATCATCTCCAATTAAAGTTGAAAAAATATGAAATTACGCTTACAAGATGAAGCATTTTTTTTAAACCTACACAATTCTGTTCCATAAATGAAAACTGCACACGGATGCCAGTAAAAAAAGGAAACCAATGTAAATAAAATGAACTATGAAATATTTGGGGGTTACAAAACAAAATCATAGATAATGGTTTTTTGGGGTTATAACACAACACCATAGATAATAGTTATTTGGGGGTTATAAGACACAATCATAGATAATGGTTATACCAGTATTTTTTTCTATTTGGTTTAAAAAAATTGGCCAATATATTAATATTTACAGTAGTAAAAAAATCGTTCTATGTAACTTTATTGAGTGCCTTTTACACTGAAATTCCAGACGCCCTTTGATGCTTTGCTTTAATACTTATCTTGTAAAGGTATATGAAGCATAGCTATAAATAGGACAACATATTCTGGGAAAAAGATTTTATAATAACAACTATGCATTTTCTATATTGTATTTGACATCTATCGTGATTCAGTAAATAAATTGCGAATTAAAACATGTATAATTAACTTTCAACGTGATCAACGAATTATTTCCAACCTGCCATTTGTAAATATTGTTGCGACTATGGTATATAAACAGCATACAGTAATAGTCGTATGGCGTCTGTGAAACTCGCTCTTCTGCATGCTTTCTCATTTTGCATATTTTATAAACTTTTCAAACAGAAATAACAGAGCCACATTAGTACACATACTATCTTTGATAATTCATTGGTTTGTTGGACATTGCTGTTTTAAACAAATATTAGGCCATATCGTTGAGATTTAGTTAACCTTACCATGTGTTTATGGGCAAATTCACGTATTCAAGTGCTCTTACGACTATGTGCTCATACCTACTAATGAAATTATTGCCGTACTTAACGAACAAACATGCCTAAGCTTATTGAATTAGAGAAAAAAACAATAATCAAAAGAGAAAAATGATATGTTCATGCACATGGCATTTGAAATCACGTCCGTACAAATAGCATCATTAACTTAGGAAAGGAAAAAACGAAATATAAAGTTTGGTATGATATACATGTGAAATTAAAGAGCATGGTGTAATTAAAGAGCATGTAAAGTTTTGAATTTATATGCTGAAATGTAATGTTATAACCCACAAACGTTTTACTGTAACAGAACATTTTTTAAGATAAGTGGTACTGAACATACACGTCGAATATCGTTTTAAATATATTTCTTGTTATATTTGATCGATAATGTAACCCGCCTCCCAGTTTCGCTGAATTGATCAAGTTCCCCACGGGTACTTCTTCCCTGTACCCCCATTTTTTGTACACTACATTTTTCGTAACCAATTTTTTTCGTACCCAACTTTTTTTCATACCCAAATTTTTGCTCGTAAAATTTTCTTACCCATTTTATTCGTACCCACATACACAATTGTGGTGATGCAGACTTAAAACTTAAATAGATGCTTTTATATCGAATTTCTTCAAAAGCATCATCACACCAGTACTGTCAGTATTTTGATTAAATTAGGTAACTCACAAGTAGGTAGTTTGTTAATGGTTTAATAGTAGCCTTATCAAATTTGTTATATGCCGCTTATTTTTCAAGTGTATGCGTATTTTGAAAACAAAATGAGCAAGAGTTTTGGTTTTCCATTAAGTTACTATTTTTAGAACAAGCACGTGCACATAGTAACAAATCTTAACAACCAATCAGAAATGACGATACAATGAGACAAGGTGTAGATGAAACAGATTACAAAAGGGAGCTAAGTCTAACCAGTATTTTGTCAACACACGGCCGATTTAAATCCAGTTTTCATTGTTATGTCTAAGAATACACATTGAACTATGTATTGACATATAACCATGCGTGTTTTTGTATTTGTTCACTTCTAAAATTTGTATGTATTCATTAAGACCGATACCACGGAAAGATATGATAGTGACCTAGTTTTTTATCCGGCGTGACCCATATTCGAACTTGACCTTGATATCATTAAGACACAACTTCTGACCAAATTTGGTGAAGATCGGATGAAAACTACTTCAATAAGAGAGCAGACACCGTGCTTAATCATTGAAATGCACTAAGTGACCCCGTGACCTAGTTTTTGACCGGGCATGACCAATATTCAAACTTTACTAAGATGTTGTCTAGATACAACTTCTTACCAAATTTGGTGATGATCGGTAAAAACTACTTCAATCAGAGAGCGGACATCATGCTAAATGCTTGAAATGCACAAAGTGACCAAGTGACCAAGTTTTTGACCCGGCATGACCCATATTGAACTTTACTTAGATATCATTGATACACAACTTCTGACCAAATTTGGTGAAGATCGGATGAAAACTACTTCAACAAGATTTCTTTGAGAAATACAATGCCCCCCAGTAAGCAAAATATGAAGTTGCTATGTAGTTTATCTGGGTTGCCACCCACCTGATGAAATAAAATTCCTTGACTTTTCACTGACTTGTCCCTGACCAAATCTTGGGTTTCACTGACTAATTTCAGGACATATTCAGCCTCCTCCTCCCGATACAGCTGACCAAATCCACCCATTTCATGTTTCTTTTATTCTTTAACATATAATATTTAACAACGTACAAAGCAGTACTACATGTACTTGTACACTAATCTATGCATGATGCAAGGCTATATAGTAAAAGATAGCAATGCAATTTGATTAAAAATAGCCAAGGCTAGTGTTGTGTATTGGGCAAATGTATACAAGTGCAGCTTGACCACATGACCAGTATCATGTGTTTACCACACACATAATAAGTTATGTAATAGACCATTAATTCCGCTCCCAACTTTGGCCACTTGCCAAGATACTGACCAGTATCAGATGGGGTTGTGAAACGGTGTAAACAGTGAACACCAGTCCATGTTATACTGGCCTACCACTTGTACTAGTTGGTTAGGAGTTAATACAGTAATGCATGTACAAATGAGACACTTAGCTAAAAAGTTAATAAAACATGCATGCCCCCCTATATGGGCTATAAGTTGTAGTAGCAGCAATTGTGTGAATACGTTTTTTGTCACTGTGAACGGTGGTGGTGGTGGTGGTGTAGTAATAGTAGTAGTAGTAGTAGTAATAGTAGTAGTAGTAGTAGTAGTAGTAGTAGTAGTAGTAGTAGTAGTAGTAGTAGTAGTAGTAGTAGTAGTAGTAGAAGTAGTAGTAGTAGTAGTAGTAGTAGAAGTAGTAGTAGTAGTAGTAGTAGTAGTAGTAGTAGTAGTAGTAGTAGTAGTAGTAGTAGTAGTAGTAAAAATAGTAGTAGTAGTTGCAGTAGTAGTAGAAGTAGTAATAGTAGACATGGTAGAACAAGTGGTGGTGGTGGTGGTGGTAGTAGTAGTAGTAGTAGTAGAAGTAGAAGTAGAAGTAGTAGTAGTAGTAGTAGTAGTAGTAGTAGTAGTAGTAGTAGAAATAGTAGTAGTAGTAGTAGTAGTAGTAGTAGTAGTAGTAGTAGTAGTAGTAGTAGTAGTAGTAGTAGTAGTAGTAGTAGTAGTAGTAGCAGCAGTAGCAGCAGCAGAAGCAGCATTACAATACCGCTACTTAAGAATGATCAAATGGGAAAAGGTAACCTAGCACTGGCAGTAAATATGGGGCTCATTTACAGGTCAGATTTGTAATCTCTGCTGTAAAATGAGATTTTGAATGAATTAAAGGGAGGCAAATCTGTAATAAAAAGAACATGCATAAACCATAGTTGTTTCCCTTGTTTGAACCATGCTAAATCCTTATAATGCCTATTTCCAGTAACTGTGACCTTCACCTGTGACCTTGACCTTTGACCTAGTGACCTCAAAATCAATAGGGGTCATCTGCGAGTCATGATCAATGTACCTATGAAGTTTCATGATCCTAGCCCCAAGCGTTCTTGAGTTATCATCCGGAAACCACCTGGTGGACGGACCGACCGACCTACGGACCGACCGACATGAGCAAAGCAATATGCCCCCTCTTCTTCGAAGGGGGGCATAATTAGAGAGCGGACGCCATGGTAAATCCATGAAATGCACTAATTGACCCGTGACCTAGTTTTTGACCCGGCTTGACCCATATTCGAACTTGACCTAGATATTGTCTAGATACAACTTCTGACAAAATTTGGTGAAGATCAGATGAAAACTACTTCAATTAGAGAGCGGACACCATGCTTAATCCTTGAAATGCACTAAAAGACCCCGTGACCTAGTTTTCGACCCGGCATGACCCATATTCGAACTTCACCTAGATATTGTGTAGATACAACTTCTAACCAAGTTTGGTGAAATCAGATGAAAACTATTTAAAATAGAGAGCGGACACTGACGCCGCCACCCACCCGCCAAGGGTAAAACTATAATACGTCCCGTTTTTTCAAAATGGACGTATAAAAATCCATAATTCACCCAAAACTGTCGCCGTTAAAATTACTCGCTTAATAATCATCTTCATACTAAGGACAATCAGCTCTCAAAGTCAGAGCAAAATCTGCCAATCACTTAGAGTCAGTAAAGACTAAAATTTGGGACTTTATATTCTATAATTGAAAAACAAACTAAAGGGCCCTTACTCTGCATAAGAGTAAGAAAGAAAGAGTTCCTTTAATAACAAGTATCTCCAGAAAATAAAGATAACTCAACTGTGAAAACTTGAACTAGATTAACCCAGTAATCAAAGATGTGTAAAACAGACAAATGCCGTAATTCTGCAGAAACTTGCTGCAGCCAAAGTTCGATTCATTGCAATCATCTATTCATTAAAATCATTCATCTATGCAAGTTTGAGGAAGATTCACCAAATAGTTACAGAGAAAACACATGTGTCAGCACTTATAAAAATGACAAAGGACCTTAATCCTGCCCAAACTCCTGGAAGTCCCAATACCTTTTTCCAGTATCATCTACAAATTAAAGTCATTTAACAATTTGCGCCAAATCCACACAGTAGTTGAAGAGTAGTTGAAATTACAAGCTTTGTGGTAAACAGACATGCTGAGGGATAGACTGACAAGAACAATGTTTAATGCTTCCCACACTGTGACGTCATAATACACATTACATCCCCTATATAGACTGCTAGATAGATAATGCATTTGTTGAAAATGCAGCTCTCGTGACATAGTTTTTTGACCCGGCATGACCCATATTTGAAATTGACCTAGATATCATAAAGACACAACTTTTGACCAAATTTGGTGAAGATCAGATGAAAACTACTTCAATTAGAGAGCGGACACCATGCTTTATCCTTGAAATGCACTAAGTGACAATGGACCTAGTTTTTTTACCCGGCATGACCCATATTCGAACTTGACATAGATATTGTCTAGATACAACCTCTGACCAAGTTTGGTGAAGATCGGATGAAAACTACTTCAATTAGAGAGCGGACACCATGCTAAATGCTTGAAACGCACTAAAGGACCTCATGACCTAGTTTTTGACCTGGCATGAGCCATACTTGAACATTACCTACATATCATTTAGACACAACTTCTGACCAAATTTGGTGAAGATTAGATGAAAACTACTTCAATTAGAGAGCGGACACCATGCTAAATCCTTGATATGCACTAAGTGACCACGTGACCTAGTTTTTGGCCCTGCATGACCTATATTCGAACTTGACCTAGATATTGTCTGGATACAACTTTTGACCAAGTTTGGTGAAGATCGGATGAAAACTATCTGAATTAGAGCGCGGACACTGCAAGGGAAGCCGCCGCCCGCCCCCTGCCAAGGGTGATCTCTTAATACGTCCTGTTTTGAAAAAGCTAAGCACGACTGTTCACCTCACCTTTACCTGCCAGCAATATCCTGACTTCTGGTTTTCAGCAACGATATCGCCACCATACGGTCCAAACATGACCCTGGATTCCAGTCCATCCTTGGCAAATACTCCGAGACCAGCTATTTTGGAGGTTTTGATTACAAGGCAATCTGGCACGGTATGGTCAGCTTGAAGAGGGTCCCCTTCTGGCACCTGCAGTTTATATTAAGGTGTAAGAGAATGAACTGGAAACACTCTTTTGTATTGGAATATTAAGGGCATATTTAAGGCATATCTTGAATATATTGACATACATTAAAACAATAAAAAGTTCTTACATGTATTACTAGTAATACAAATCTCAAGTAACAGTCTTCAAATCCTAAACTAATAAGTTTGTTTTTCCCTTATTTTCTCTTCCACATATAGTTTATGTTTTTAAGATGAACGCGGCTTCACCTCTTTGTCCTGTATGTAGTTATAGGGTCCATGGACAGGGCAGTCCCCTTCAAACTCCTTGTTGCATTCTCCACAGTCTAAGAGAACAAAATGAATACATTTGCACAAGGAAATAATCAAACTAAGTAAATGAATAATGTCAGGCACTTGAACATCAGATTTAAAAAAACCACTTATATGTATTATGCATTATGAATATTATTAAACTGCTAATTAAGAAACATATCTGAAAGACAGCCTTTGAGTCATAACACCATATATTATTTATATTCACAGAGTCATCAGTTCACATAATAATGCTCATATAGTTTCATCAAATGTTCTTTTTTTCTTTCTAAGTTATGTGTAACACATAATCTGACAGAAAAGCAAATATAACCCCATCTGAACGAAGGAGCATAACAAGGGAGCCATGATGACTATAAAGCACTGACCTGATATCAAGATGCAATTGTTAAAACAGGTCAATCATTTGACCTAGTTACATAGTTTCTTTCTTCCTTTGACACAGTTTTACTTTAGGCCTAGATATGGTCAAGAAAAACATTTACAAGATTAATCCAAACAAAGGACAAAATTCTCACAAAACAAGGTTTTCAATTTGAAAAAAAAGTCTGATAAAGGGAGATAATTCAAAATGTGAATTGTTACACCCTTGTGTAAAATTCAATCTATTTTTACTCGTGGAGACTGTGATTTCAATTTGAAAAAAAGTATGATAAAGGGAGACCAACTCAAAAATGTGCACTGTTACTGATTGTTAAAAGTTACCCCCCTTGTTTCAAAATCAATCTATTTTTAGTCGTGTCGACCTTGACCTTGGAGATATTGACGTTATTCTTTCGCGAGACACACCGTAAAATGATGGTAAACTAATGTGCCAAATGATTTTAAAATATCACAATGAATGACATAGTTATGGCCCGGACAAGCTCATTTATGGTCATTTTGACCTTTGAACTCAAAGTGTGACCTTGACCTTGGAGATGCTGTAACAATGAACGACAAAGTTATGGCCCGGACAAGCTTGCTCCGCCCGCCTGCCAGCCCACCAGCCGCAGGCCAACATTCGCCAATCTAATAACCAGTTGTTTTTTTCTTCGGTAAACTTGGTTAAAAAGCCACACATTAGGCATTTGAATTGTTATTACTATTTTTCTAAGATTTGACCTGGAGACATAATTTTTGACTACATGTGACAAAAAATTCTGACTAGCTACTTCTTCCATAGTTGCACTTGGCCTAGATATTGTTATATATAAACATTCTGACCAAATTTTATCAAGATTGAATTTTAAACAAGGCATTAAATGTTAAAAGGTTTTCAAAATTTGACTTGGTGACCTAGTTTTCACTCAACTAAACCCATTTTTATTTCAAATATTGCAAAGTTTATCATTTTGACCAAGCATTATCATGATTGATGTGCCTTCTAGAGCAGTAAGACAGATTTTCTAGGATTCGACCAATTAGCCTAGTCTCTGACCTGCTTTATCCAGGTTCTAACTTGGTTTAAATATAAATATACTGACAATATCAATATTGATTTAACTGTTTCCTGTAGAGTGGTTACTTGCATAGTGGACATGGTGTCCGCCTAGAGTCCGGGAGTTCATGGGTTTGATCTCCACTGTGGAAGCGTTTTTAGATCTCTCTCAAAGACGCAAGGTACTGGTTCTAGCCCCAGGAAACGGTCTTGACAGCATTTCACTAAGCCTTAGGCTTTCGGTGCAATCGAGCTAACAATAAATAGGTTTAAACTAGCTAAAGTAAGTTCTCAGGAAGCTAAACATGATTATAATTTGTTTTGGTCTTTAGTTAGACTTTCTAGTGCAAGGTAATGAATATGTAGTTCTAGAGCTTACAGAGAAAATGGTCATTATCTCGTGGTTCCAGGTTCATACAGCTGGCTGGGTTCCTCTCTTGAAGACTGAACTCAGTCTTTTCTTTTTCTGGGGTCTTGGCTTTCTTCATTCTCTGCAATAGATGATATGTAAATATGTATGTTAAGGTTCAGCTCTCTATCAGCAATAATTTTTGAGTTATGGGTGAAAAAAGGAGTCGTATCTTAGGTTCTGTCAAAAATATTCGAACCAAAATATCCATGATTTGCTCAAGTTCATAAGCTAGGGCTGTCCTTGGCGAATCTATATGACTCCCCCATAATTCCCCATAATAAAATGCGAGAATATAAAAAAAACAAAGACAAAGAGCATTTATTTGGCAAATTCTGTCACAGCAAAGATTTCATTCTTAACCATTGTCTACACATTAAGGTTAATCCAGCAGTGAAAGTTTGAGCAAACTTTGCCCAGCAGCTAAAGACTTAAAACACAACATTTTGCGATTATATTTTCTTTAGCAGAAAGACATACCAAGGACCATAATTCTGCAAAAACTTGTTGCAGCAAATGTTTCTTACTTTATGATCAGCACACATGAATGCCCTTCAACTGTGAACGATTGGGCAAGATCTAACCAGTAGTAAAAGATAGGTTGGAAACACAAGCTTCAGGACGGACGGACACACGACGTACGTATGGACCAACGCAATGCTTAATACATCCCTATCTGTTATTGCGATAAGAGGAAAACAAGATACCCGTAGCTTGTATATACCTTAACCTTCTTCACCTGGTCTCCCTTTTCATTTAATTTCATCTTAGCTGGTTTCAAAGACAGGGGGACAGTTGTTGTCACAGCATTCTCTGCATTTTCTGCAAACATATCATTAAAATTAAACTTACTTAAGTCTTAATAACTAGTCTACGAAAGTTTTCCAACACCCTCTTATTTAGCCCAAATTATATTTTTGTCACTCTTTTCGAATACAGGATTTTCGGAACAGGTATCAAGTGCACTGTTTTTTCCACCATTTTGGGAATAAAGCAGGGTCACTTTGGATAGGGAAATATTTCATCCTTTTGACTAAACTTTGGAAAATAATGTTGTTGATTTCATGCTTTAAAATTATAATAAAAGTGATTTCCATATTATATTTTCTAAGCTTCAACTTATGAGCTGGGAGGTGAATGACACGTCAAGACTTTTATTTGTGTTGAGAATCCATACTTAACACACTTATACAACATTCTGTTAAAAAAATAGTAGTAGGACATTTTTAATAATTTCAATGTTAATGTTCTTGGGTCCTCTCAACCCTGAAATAAAATGTCAAACAAAAATTCAAGTCTGAAGTCTTATATCCAGCGATTTTTTTTACTTTTTATACAGTACTTAAAAACGACAATTTCCAAATTAGGAAATAACTACAAATTTCCCAATTGCTCTCAATTTTTTTCGCAATTTAAGGTTTAAAAAATATCTAATGCAAAATTTAGTAAGTTTCCCTATGCAGCTGAGCATGAACCTAAGTAAATATAATATTGACAACTTAATAACACTTAGTTTTAAATTTCAAGTATGTGGGAGCAAAAAAAGCAAATACACCAATTTCCCAATATGAAGACCTCAAGATGCGAATCTTCCCAATTTCAGAGTTTTTTGCACATTTTTTTCCCAATTGGGCAAACCAAGTGGGCAACATAATTGCTGCTTATATCAGACATTCTAAAAAATCCATACATATACGTTCAAAAGAAAATATAAGATTTTGTGAACAATCTTTGGAGCCACAAGAGTTGAATGACAGCTCTCGCTTTTCCTTTTGTCTCTTTCAAAGAATATCTCTACAAAGTCATCATCTGAAGATTCTACAATAATAAATTACTTATGCCTTCGTCTCTGTCAAATATTCAATGCATCATAACAGAAGGACATAAGAAATGAAGAAATGATGGATGTGTGCGAACTGTCATCTTGGATCGGATTTTCCAGTTTGCACAAAAAGTGTTGATTGTAAAACAACTGTATTTAATATAGAAATGTTCAGCACCTAAAACAGTTTCACACTCAACCCCAGGTTTCTTTTCACAATCTTGTAACCCTTTCCTTTTAAGAAGCAAAGTGAAAATGGCTATGTGCAAACAGCATATCTTTAGAACATATGTTCTGACTAGGAGCGTATATTGACAGGAGTTGAATCAAGTATTTGACCCTTACTGTAATAAAGTCAATTTTATGCAAAATCTTATCATCCGATTTTATTGGTTTATACGTTATCTTGTTGCTTATTAATTCCTCTTTTAAAAAACAACACTTTTAGTATATTTCCGTTGTTATTAATGGATTTATAGCGCGTAAAACACAAAAAATAAACATTTTATGTTTTACACCCGCACGTTTAACCGTGTCGTAACTAAGTCACGTGACCGGTAGCTATCGATTAGCCTACATCGAAGAGCCGAGGTTATACATTTTTATGTACCCACTAACGTCTTTTTTTTAAATTATACGTTCATTTCTCGGCCAATTTTGACATATTTTATATCATTAGAAAGCCTACGTTTCGTAGTTTTCATATAAATATAAATTATGTTTTGCAAACATCATACCGTTTTAGAATCTAGATTTACGGTTTACATGTTCGTACTTTATACCGATTTGTAGCGTCTATAATTGGAGTTCAGTTTTTAAAACTTCATCTTGCTTAAGAGAATAGAATTATGTATACGATAGAAAAAAGGGTTTAAAAATGAAAGTAAATAAGGAATGAAGGTGTATGAAAGTAGCACGCGATCCTAACGCTCAGAACGTTTGGAGTTTTAGAATCTAGGTTGACATGTTCGTACTTTATACCGATTTGTACCGTTTATATTTGGAGTTCAGTTTTAAAAATTACATCTTGCTTAGGCGAATAGAATTCTGTATACGATAAAAAAGATTTAAAAATGAAAGTAAGTAAGGAATGAAGACGGAAGAAAGTAGTGCGCGGTCTTAACGCACCGAACTGATGCTACGGTCTTGGCGCTTATGCTTTTGTTTAGATACCGTCGATTTTATTTTCTTTGACATGATTACTATATTTTTATGGAATAAATTGAACTATTTTGTTGTAGAAACATATCAATTAAGCTAATTATTATTGAAGATTAATAAATGAACGATTACAGCTCTTGTTTATAACACAGACAGGGTGTTGATTTTATGATGAGACAGCGTATAAAGCGGACCGTCTTGATATTTTACGGCTTTGCATACTTAAAATAAAATGGGTGTCAAACATTCATCGGTTGTTGTTTATTTTCAAAGAGGTTATTATGTATAATTATATGCAAGGTTATTTACCTTAAATTATCTTTTTTTTTTTAAAGATTCTTGAAAATTCTGGCTGAAAAATATCAAGAGGGTCCGCTATATACGTTGTCTCGTCATAAAATTAACACCCTTTCTGTGTTATAAACAAGAGTTGAAATCGTTAATTTATTAAGCTGCGAAAAAAGCGTGCAATGCGCATGGGTTGAAATGTACTCAAGCATGTGACCTTCTCTTTCTATCCCTGATCGTCCAACCCTCGTCCAACTGGGCGCTTAAAGTTGGAAGGAGGAGCATTTTTATACACGGAAAACGTTACTACGGTGTAAACTAAACAGACTAAAAAGCCCGGGAATTGTCGCACAGGTCCTTTGCTTATAAGGTAGGTACATTTATCTCTCCAAAAGATATTGTCGTTCTTTCTATTTCATATGTTTTTAGATGCTGAAGATCAAATCTATGCATGTTCTACAAGATTAATGAAAGTTCCTTCATTCAATCATGAATCTTTTTCCAAAATTCCAAAAGTGTTTGTAGGTTTCAAAGTTTCTGTTACTTATATAGTTCATGACATATGCAAAATACCTGATGACGTAGATCACCTGAACTTTACTTCATTCTTGAGGCATTAGTGAGTGTAGCAGGATTGTTAACGTGGTGAAGAAATTGTTTATTGTACAAAGAGAATCCGGGTCGTTTCGCCCTAAATCCCGTTCGCCCCCGAGTCGTTTCGCCCCCCGAGTCGTTTCGCCCTGGGTCGTTTCGCCCTTATTCCTGGGTCGTTTCGCCCTTATTTTTATACGTATAGCGATATTAAAGGATTTATCTTAGGCTTGTCAGAAGCTGAAGTGGGATATTGTTTAATACAGTATTATATTATCTTAATTACTGTTTATTTTGTCTTTTGAAATAAAACAAAGTACAAAGTTATTTATATTGCATATATATTGATAGCTCTAATATGAATAATAAGAATACACATGTATAAACAAAACATTCAATACAATGTCGAAGCACACATACACAATAATTTGACATACATTATATTTTATCTAACATAAAACAACTGAGAAAATCACATCGAAATACAGATTTCATTTTATATTTATTAATGAACAAAACATTCAATCCAGTCTCGAAGCACACATACACACTAATTTGACATACATCTTATTTTACCTAACATAAAACAACTTAGCAAATCACATCAAAATTACATTGAACACAATGTGGTAGAATACACACACAATCAGTTGATATAAACTTTGTATTTTACAACAGTTTTTTTAGTTTTGCTTATTTTAATGTCCGTAACAGACTTCATCGTCTGTTTGATAACACTATCCACTTCACTCCCCAGACAATCCGACAACTAAGTCTGCCGTCATGTTGTCGGACGGCCCGTACAATCTGGACACGGACTTTAAGAAATGTATTGTGGTTACTCCATTCCCCATGTATTTGTCCCACAGGGATTGTATCTTTTCCTCCAACTTGGTGCATTTGGTTGCGACATCACGATCCAGGTCGTCGGCAGCTACTGTGATAGCGACGATCTCTGCCTCAGTCATCAAGGTTGGTACAAGAACGTAGATGGAGCAGCCACCATATCTAACGGTAGTATTCAGCTTGTGGTGCCAACCTGAAATAAGGTGATACTCCTTGGCTGATATACCTAAACAGAAGACCCTGATATACACTGATAAGACCCGGTTTTCCATATGCACTACGCATTTTGAAAGTCTATGTAGAGCTCTATTTCCGCGTAAATTTTTTTTTTATTATTTGTATTCTAATTTCTATTGTTTTTATAAAGATGTAAAGGAAAATTACAGTAACCAAATATCTTTCAGAGAATAAAATGAGCTGTTTACATCACCGACTTATTTAATTATTTTATCTTTTATACGTCAAAGAGTGTCAGCGCTTAAAGCTAATTGAAGTTGAAATATGGTAGAAATAATATTTGTTAATACCGCAAATCGAAGAATGGACAGGATTATTAATTATTAAACTATGGAAATTTTATTACATATAAAATTTTATGACAAACAGCGTATTTTATAACAACGACAACATGCAGACAAATAGCGCCGACACGAAATATAAATAAAATAGATAAGCATCTCGTACCTGTGACATGTCCGATGTTGCCATGTGTCACATAAATCACATGTGATGGCATGTTGGCGAGGTGAGACTATCCGATCACACGAAATACACAATTCGTCTGCCATAAGAACGTGTCGAAATATAAATTCACGAATGACGCTGCCATGGCCAAGTTGCTTTTTATATACACTTTCGGCGAATATCTTGAGATCAAAAGATGCAAACTGGCTTAAAGTTTATAAAAACAATATCACGCCTTTATAATGTCTCCTTTTGATGTTTCTTAGCTAGTAATTAGTCAATCATCTGATCACACGTCTTCCGATCTAAGTGTGTTTGATAATTGTTAAATTGGTCCCGAAATTATTTTAACTGACACAATGAATCATAACGTTTCCGTTAATTAATTGCAATTAAAATCAAACGGATAATTGAGCAAACATCAAATTTGTAATAATTAAATAATCTTAATTTCCCATATATCATAAACAAGTACTAAATTAAAATTGCAATTAATAATAAAATTTGTATTAAAAATCTTAATTTTCCATATATGTTAAACAAATACTATTAGGAGAGAAAGAATCATTTACAAAAGCCTAATATTACATAATAATTAAATAAGGGCGAAACAACCCACTTGTAAGGGCGAAACGACCCTGGGCGAAACCACCCTGGGTGACAGAGGGCGAACGGGATTAAGGGCGAAACGACCCGAGACGGTACAAAGAAGATATTTGCCCGAGGAAACATAAAGTTAAGGGTTTTTCAGGTTAATGTGCCGAAAGGCAGTAGGAATTATAACTTTGTAGAGGTTGTTTGTTAAACAAAGTAAATGTTTATGAGACAAAGATGTTGCGATCATGGCAACACTACTTGCATATGGCGTGAGGTTTAAACAGATATCATGACAAACAATAAGCTTGACCTAACCTTCCTTTACTTTTTCCATCTGACGTTGGTTACCTGTCACGTTTGCTTTTAAAAAATACTAGGATTGCCATATATTGAAATAAGGTATCTGACCTATTGTCTGATAGGTTGCTAGTAATAGACTTAGCGGCAGTCATGTTATAAACAAGGGGATTGTTCACAGCATCGGTAGAATGTACTTTTAATAGATACATCTTTTTTTAAGTTGGATCTTCCTTACTTTTTTGCTACTGAATATTAAACTCACTTAATTTCAATGTAACAATTTGTTGTTAAGTTTATCTTGAACAAATATTTTTTGCAATCTGTTTATAAATCATAAAATGATGTCATTAAATATTTTTTGATGAATATAATAAAACAAGAATTTTGAGAATGTTAACATAAAAGAATAATACTAACCATTTGGTGAAAACAAACAAAATAATACAATTTTTTTAATGTTATATACACACACGGTTAATGGACTAAATATAAACAAACACACTTGAGTGTTCTTCTTGTGTTAATGATGTATCAAACTGAGTTAAATTAATATATATAATTTGTTTACCTTTCAATATCTTGCATTTCACATCTTAAGTTCAATGCTATTTCAATTAACTGAACAGCGTGACAAACATATAAAGCAGAATATGCATATGAATCTGATTATACACAGATCCACTATCATATAAATCAAATCATGTTTGTCTATTTCCATGTTCGAAAGATCCTCTTCTTAATTGTTTTACTTCGCGAGTAGACTAACTCCAATTTGCAAACAGAAACACTGGTTTCCATGACACAAATTCACTGTGCACATTTCTTAACAAAACATGTGTTTCTTGTATCTTTAACGTAGTCTTTTTCTTTGACAAACTCATTTCATTATTCCTATCAAACTATATGATGTCAGTCGTTAATTCGATTGCTATTTGTCATTTCAATAATCTTAATTTTTGCTTCACAACGGCGCCATTTGCATACGAAATTGCTAACACATTTTAAGACACCAATTTTAATTGGAAGATTGGGAAACGACAGCCAATTATATCGCTTGTTTTAAAAATGCTTAGGCAGAATCTACCAGTGTAAAATGCGGAGAGATTTCGCGAACGCAGATATATTAGGCGTATGTTCATTTTTGTGATCCCCGGGGCAGGGTCAAATTTGACCCCAGGAGCATAATTTGAACAAACTAAGTATATTACTATTAGATGTCACTACATACCGAATTTGGTAGCCCTAGGCCCTACGGTAATGGACAAATAGATTTTTAAAGTTTGCACAAAATGGGCTTTATATAAACGTATGTTCAATTTTGTGACCCCCCGGGCAGGGTCAAATTTGACCCCAGGGGCATAATTTGAAGACATTTGGTAGAGGACTATTAGATGTCTCAACATACTAAATTTGATAGCCCTAGGCCCAATGGTTATGGAGGAGAAGATTTTGAAAGTTTTCACAAAATAGGCCTTATATAAGCAAATTTTCAATTTTGTGACTCCCGGGGCAGGGTCAAATTTAACCCCAGGGGCATAATTTGAACATATTTGAAAGAGGTTCACCCCGGGAACATTTGTGACTAGTTTTATCAGAATTGGACTTGTAGTTTAGGAGAAGAAGGTGTTTAAAGAAAAAGTTAACGCACGCACGCACACACGACGGACACAGGACCATGACATAAGCCCCGCTGGCCTCTGGCCAGTGGAGCTAAAAAAGACGTGAGCGGGTACATCAAAATGTATAACCTCGCCGCTTCGATGTACGCTAATCGATAGCTACCGGTCACGTGAGTAAGTTACGACAAGACATTTGCCGATACGGTCCCGTTTTATATCCGTCTCATCTTGAGTCCGTGTCCTGACCAAGTTTCATGAATGTTGGACAATAAATTTGACTTCTCGAGTCTTAACAAGGTTTCATTATAGTCTTATAAGGAAAAATGCCCCGCCCCCTGGGGGCCACGTATTTAAACAGACCAGAACCATTTTCGAACGACATCCAAGATATCATAAGAAAATATATTATGACCAAGTTTCATGAAGGTTGGACAATACATGTGACTTCTAGTGTTAAAAAGGTTTTACTAGATATAACCTAGGGAAATGCCGCGCCTCCTGGTTGCCAAGTTTTTCAATCAACCGGAACCATTTTCATACTTGTCCACAATATAATTGGGTAAAATCTCCTGACCAAGTTTCATGAAGATCGGACAATAAATGTGGACTCAAGAGTGTTACCAAGACACATGTTCAACCTTCTCAATATTTTCGCAAATGGCTCAAATGGCGAACGACAGCGCGAGCCCTGTCAAAAAAGAGTTGAGGACGCACGAAGGATAAAAGGCGATCACAAAAGTTTACTATGAGCAAGTTGTGCTCAGATGAGCTAAAAATAAAAATACCTGAGTCATCTTTTTCGAAGTTTGAATGATTATGAACATCAAGGTTTGAGTAAAGGTTCTTTGGTATTGTCTCTCCGATCACAGTTGGTCTAACACAATATTGGTCAACATTTGAAAAAGTAATCTCTTCCCTTGTCAGAAATACAGAATTTACGTAGGCCAGTTGAGCTTGATCCTCTATTGCGTTTGAATGATCAGATGAAGCATTTGGGTCATTTTCTGTTCTATTGTCCGAATCTGTATTTACATACTGTTTAGCTATACCACATACAGAATTATGATCATTTGCTGTTGTATGTCCATTGTCCATATCTGTATTTATATACTGTTTAACTATACCACATACAACAGTATGATCATTTGTTTTTATATTTCTATTGTCTGTAGCAGTATGTATATACTGTTTAGCTATACCACCTACAGAATTGAGGTCATTTGTTATTATATAACTCTGGTCTGTATTTGGATTAAGCAACTGTTTTGTTGTCCCAAATACAGAATGGAGCTCATCTTTTTCTGTATATGCATTTAAATTTGCAGTCGCGTTTTTGTTCACACATACAGAATTGAGGCAAGCTTGTTGCATACTTTCATATGCTGTCTGTTCTGATTTCACACATTCGGAGGTGAATCCATCTTGTTTGGTGTAATCTTGATCCATCTGTACATATCCTGTTTGTTCATGTACAAAATTGAAGCCCTCTTGTTTGTTGCAATCTGGTTGTCTCTCCTCCCATAGAACCTGTTTTGAATTGGCACACACAGATAACAAATCAGCAGAAGAATTATACCATTCATCAGTCTCGATTTCCATGTCACTTTCCATGGTATTGCTTTCTGTTTTTCGTTTTCTTAATGTGAATTCTTTGGAGGCTGCCAGTAGAGGACTTCTCTATTTATGCGTCATTCTGGAAATAGTTTACAGATAAAACAGGTTCATTTATAGGCAATTTCATGAGATAGATATGGTCACAACACTTATAAATCATTATCTTTAAAAATATTGCAATCAATTGACAGTTACAATAATTACATAGTGGTCTTAAAAACTAAACTTAAACATGAGTATATTAGTTTTTTAAATATTCTATGTTTGAAAAACTATATTGTATACTAAATAATCTACATGTAACATCTGCTATTTTAAAAGTTCAGCTTCACTAAACTATAACTTGTGACAATATGATAAGAGACTAATACCTCTCCATGTTGTAACAAGTAGAAAGTTATAACAACAACAAATTGGGCTCAGGGTTTTAAATAAGAATTGTTTAAGGAGACCAACTTGTAATGCATACTGGGTAGCCTATCTATGAAAGATTCAAATAAAAGAATACTATCATCTATAAACACTTTTATATTGATTTGTGCATGGTTTTGGAAACTTTATAGAGACATTGTAAAATGTGCTCCTTGTTGTAACTTTATTTTGTTACATCTGAGTGCAATAGCGATTATAAACTATGTTAAAGAACATTTTGTCGAGTCCCAATAAAAAATCTTAAGGGTAGATTTCACTTGGTATCGACTTTTTTGTTTTTCTTAAATGTGCTAACATAAAGTAAACTTGTTCGAATAACAAACAGCGGTCATGAACAATGCTTCAAGAATCAAGTGCACCAATTAGTAAGCATTAACCATACTGTTGTGAAATAAGGTCCAGGCTGTCAAGTGACCTTTTTTCAAAAACTTCTTTTGCAAAAAAGTAGGAAAAAAGAAAAAAAAGTATGAACTTATCCCTCAAAAGTAGGAATACATAATACAAAATCTGTAGACACAAGTCCAGGAAACATAGCTTGAAACAGAGCAGGAGTGCCATCACATGTTCTGTATGGATACCAACTTGAAGCTACTTTAAGGGCCCAGAGGATTTCAGCCTTTTGTACCTGTTCCTTGTGTGATAGATGTACTTGCATATTGATTTATCCCCACCACCATGAGAGCTGCTTGGCTTTGGAGCATTTTCAAACGAATGCTTTTGTGAATTATCATGCATGTATTGAATGTTTTCCTTGTGTTTTTGTCCATCTGCATGACTTATCAGTTGATTAGCAACATAATTACTACACAAGATGGACTTCATGCAGACAGTACAATATCCTGCATACTCATTGCCGGTATCTCTCTTGCACCAAGATCCAAGTGTTTTTCCACTGTTGTCCAACTTCTCCATCTATGAAGGCAGGGCTCAAAATTAACACTCGCACACTCGCAAAATGTGAGTGAAAAATACCGATTGCGAGTTAAGTTTTAAGCCACTAGTAATTTTTTGCGAGTAACGAAATAGTGAAAAAAACAACAGTAATATTGCTAAATGCGTTCGACATCCTGAACGCTAAACCATATGTCATAGAACGTCCTAATACCTGTATGCGGAAGGGCGCACCTTGTATATAGACTAGTATACTTACAGTACAGATACGAGGATGGTATTGGTACAAAGAACGTTATACAGTCGACTAATTCACACGTGTTCATTGAACTTGAACAGACATGGCGTCGAAGCGAAAAATAACTAGTTTCTTTTTGCCCACAGATTGAAATAACAATACGAAAGATAAAGCAAAGTTAACTGTTGAATAAAAAAATTAAATTATGTTTCCAGCAAAATTTGCTAGAATGTTTTTGATTTTGCGAGTTGGTATATAAGCTGCTCGCAATGTTTTACAAGTAGAAAAAAAAAGTTAAATTCGAGCCCTGGAAGGGTTAAACTTGGTTTTCCCACTAGGCATTTTAGCACTTATAGTGTATCTATGATAATTAAGCTTTAAGCAAAGCTACCCTGTTAAAGAAGTATATTCAGATGCTGTTCATTTTGGTGTATCATCAAATAAGTGGTTAGAGGTCTTCTGTGTATGGATATAAAAATGGTAATATATTGTGCATGTTATATCCTTAAGCAGAAGATCAAATTTATTTAGTGTTACACCAACGTGTTGTACAAGATTAATATTAGTATATAAAGCAGTATCAATGCTCTGCTGCTACAGCTACATTTTGAAACCTTTAAATTGACAATAGGGTGCAGTTATAATGACATAAGTTACATTCAAAATGACTGGTCATTGCAGAGCACATTATGCAACTAGAGATAGGACCTTATCATCTGACATCTTTTACGACATCATTGATTGGTCAATGATACATTTGCACTACATTGTTTATTCCAGTTTCAAATAATGTTTTTTTCTTCATTGATGACGTCGCGGGAGTGTAATAATGATGTTTAATATTTTTAATACTACGCTGTAACACCTTGAAGTTACCTCACTAGCTATGGCATCATCAGAAAATGTATCAGGGCATTTATCTTTACTTACTAAACATGATGTACGTATGATATCAATAGAACATCATATCCGTTATCATGTAATACAGAATTTATTACATTATATTTGTAAATTATGATAAAAACCCAGCAAACCATCAGTTTTATCTTTTTCACATAACTTGTGTAATAAATTCCATATTACAATACATAACCACTCATACAATACATGTATCTCTATATCTCTACATTCCAAACAGCAATATCATGTAAACATGCATAAGGTTTGATCAAATTAGTGTCAATGGAAACAAAATAAAACTGGAATAAACAATTGGTTCCCTCAGCTCTTGCATCACTGGGAACTCAACTGTGTAAGGCAGTGAAGTCTGCAGTGTACATATGCTAAGGAAGTAAACAAGGCACTATTGTTACTTTAAAAAAACTTTTGTCAATAATATCAAAAGTTACATAAGAAATAATTATCTAATATCTATGCTTCCTGATGAGGTGCTACCAGACAGTCAACATGGGTTGTCAGGTCTCATCTAGATGAATGCATCTTAACAGTGATACAGTCATGCCATAGATTCATTCATCCTGCAAGTTTACTAAACAGGGGTTTTTTTTTAGAAAAAGGGGAAGAAGCTGAACGCTGGTTGAAAGGGGAAAACAGAGTGCGAAAGAGACATATTTAGGGAAAAAATAAAAACTTTTTAATCAATGTCCAGGGTTTTACATTCATGTCAAATTTTAGGGGTCCCTAGGACTCCTGTTATTAATTTATTTTCAGGGGTCCTGTCAATTAAAATGGGGGTCCCAATATAACTTAGTGATATATTAGTACTTTAGCACGCATGAATGGTCCTTTATTCATGGCAATTATTGTTTGCTTGTTTTTCACAGCACATCAAATCATTTCTGAATGAAAGTCATTGATATTTATAAAGCCATTCCGGCAAAAAATTTCGAGCCTTTTTAGTGGCAGGGGGCATTGTTTCAGTCCCACAGGAACCTTGCTCTTGTGTGGCTGATTCTGCATCTTTTGAACTACTTTGAAAGAATGCGTGTAAGTCACCTTGTTTGACATTTTTGCAGACGAAAAAGGGAATTTTAAAATGCATGCCATTTGAGTTACAAGCAGTGAATGTATGCTAGATATGCTGGCAGTGTTAAAAGTCAAATAGTTAAAACTTAAAGTGTAGGAATCAATTATTTACGTAAACAATGGCCGCGATTTAACACACACCTATAAAATTAAAGATTGTATAATGTATTTATTTTTACAGTTTAATCTTGCTTGCCAGATAATAAGCTATCGTAGCCTCGGTAAGTTTTTCTTTCTTAGCGACATAAAATAGCTCGCATATACGCATTGTAATCTCAATTTGGGACTTTGCACCTAGCAACAGCAGGTGCGCAATAATACGATTGGTCGATAAATCAAACAAGCGAGACAATCCTACATCCTTCTAGAAAATTAAGTACTGCAGTTGTCTTTCAGATTTTCTTGTTGATATTACGAGATCCAATACGTCTACATAATTATAAAATAAATAATAAATAAACCAACAAAAATGACGGGTCCTGACTGGCATTTTATGCGTATTTGACGCAGAATATCGCGTCCCGCTAAAACCTGATGTCTATAACTCATCTTCTCTGATTTCAGGTGTTTTTCACCACTGTCTGCGCCCTTGGAAAATGGAGGCATTCCCAAAGCAAAAAAATGGCCCTATTCCCAATCAAATCTAGATGACATTTTTTCCAATTAATTTACAATAAAGAAGTTTTCTGTCAAAATCATAAAAAAAACCATTAACAAACACTTATGACATTTAGAGTGACTTCCCTTTATCCATTACTTTATATAGCATGCGCTTAAGGACTCAGATGTAAGCACGTTTAGTTTGAGGATTCTTCTACCAAAATTTACAGCGATAAAGTGCGAAATGTACTGCATGACTTTGCAAAAATTAATAGGAACCGCAAACTACACATTCTAATCCAACTCCATAGACGCTTATTTCTATTTTAACGTGATTTTGCGACCACCGCAAATGACTAGTATTGCGATGGATAATTAAGCAATCAAAATTAACAATTTTCGATTTAAAGCTTAAATATATGCTAAAAAAGATATGTTTTAGTGAAAAATGATATTCTTGGAGGGGAAATTGTATTTTGAGGGGAAAACATTCTGGTAGGGGAAGACGCCGACTATCGGCATCAATTTCTTAGTAAAAAACAAACCCTGCTAAATAAACTCTTTAAAAAAATAAATCTCGATTAAAAATGAAAAAGTAGGAATAGTAGGAAGATTTAGTAAAAAAATAGAAAAAGTATGACCGCTTGACAGTCTGAACGTCACTTCCAACAGCCTTGCTGTTGAGCTAGCTCTTAAGCGACAGGGTTGGAGTGTTTGACTACTACTCTTGAGGTTGCGGGTTGAATCCCCCGTTGGTGCTTATCATTTTCACTTTAATGGCGACGAGGTGAACAATTCAGAAAGTGGTTATGTGAGCTGTTTAAGGTTCATGTAGAGGCTTCAGTTTGAAAAATGTGGGACCCCTAGCGTTGAACTCAAATTTGACTTAACAAAGAGTGCCACATTGAAAATGTTTACATATTTGCTTAAAAGGTTGGCTTTTCCTTCAAACTGCTATTTTGTGCAGCAAAATCTCATACCATCGACAAAATCAATCAAAATACAAAGCGATTTTAACACAAAAATAGACATTATTTTCAAAAATCTGAATGATGTTTATTCAACATATTTCGGCGGAAAATTATATAACTAGTTAATAATATCGACATTGATGAGGGCAAGTTATGCTTAAATATTTTTTTTTTTACATATCTAGAAGTATCAAAACTCGAACACATGTCATTTCATGACGATGGGGGCAGCCATTTTTATTGGTTTTAAACAAAAATATGAATACCGTAATGCAAAAAAATATTGAATTTCAAAAATGTGTTATGTAATTCTATCAGTCTTGACCTTTAAAATGATATATACAGGGTCTTCCCACGGCCATTGAAGCGCCCCTTGCCGGGGCGCTTGAATTTCGAAATCAGAGTCCTGGGGCGCTTGAAATTTTCCGATCAGTGTATTCTTCTGTAAAAGAAAGTGGAGATTGTCCAAAAAAATCAAGGTTTCCCTATCAGTGTATCAATATTTCCTGTTTTAAAAGAGCACTCGGTACCTACTTTCACAAGTAATCGCCATAAAGACCACATGGGGTAATGGATAATCCACTGATAAGAACATAGCATGACACGCGTATCGATTATTCTAGCCACATTACACGGTCATTTAAATGCTGACAAGGATGTATCTGGTAACTTTCCAGTCGTCAATCTGTGAAGTTCATCGTCCAATCGGTTACGCGAATGCTTATGAGGGGGGGGGTTAACTATCGACCATTATTTTTTATTGACGTCGGGCATGAAGTAAGAGTTTATCGCAGCTTGATTAGCAAGAAGTTGTACCATTTGAGTAATATAAAACCGGTAATTAGTACAGTACAGAACATTAAAGACGGTTTCGGGCATCATCATCACACCTTTTTACTGTAAACAAGTGTTACCTATGACTCATAATTAATACGAGAAATTAATTGCAAGTGGTAAACAATTAATTATTATAGCGAGTAAGTTGTGCAAATGACTCCCGGTTACAATTATGTGATAACAATTTATTTAATTCCAGTGCATGTATATTTTCAACATGTCCATTTATAGAACTGATTCACCTCGTTTTTCTGACATTTATTCGACACGTAATGCGCTTTAACAAATTTTCGTTGAATTAATTACACACACTTGTAAATGTTTCGTCCGATAATCGATAGTTAGAAGGCTGATGATGGCAACCGGCCGTGATCCTCGTGGACAACGTGAATTTCATGCATTATTCCGTCAAAACATTTATTCGACTCGTAAAGTGTTTAAACAAATTATCGTTGAATTTATAACGCAACGGTTAATATTTGTTGAAATCTCAAATGGGAATAATTAAATTTGTAATCCGAAACCCATTCCCATAAGTCGATGTTAACGCGTTTTTACCGCAACGTTAAATATTTTTGCTTCAAATTAGCAGTGCAAATTTATTTTGTGTTGAATCTTTTTCTCAATTAAAAAGAGCGCGAAAATTATGCAGCATGTACAACGTCGCGTCTATTGCATACAAATGGCGTGTATTGAGCGTTTTAACAAGCACACAACAGGTCAGGGGATTGACGCATATTCAGAGGCATATTCAGAGGCAATATTTCATCAAATCTATAATTAGTCACTTAAAAAATGGCAAGGTTTGTGTTAAAGAAATAACTGAAAGCTTTTATCGTAAATATTTACTAGAAAGAGATTGATAACAACAGAATAAACGGGATTATCGGGTAATAAATAGAAACTTGAAAAAAAGTAAGTATAAAGGAATAGAGTCGGGTTGAAACGGATGTATTGGGGAATCGTTCGAGGCGGGATTTTACTATCTGTGCGGAAAAGTTTTAAAACAATTAAACAATATAAAAAAATATATTTTTAAATGACTGGGGGATTTTTTTTAAGAGTCATAGCGCACCAAATGACGTTTTTTGACGCTGTTTTTCTTTGAGTTATAACGCACCACAGAACGTGAATTGACACGTTAAATAAATAACAAGGGACAAAATTGTCACAAAACTAGGTATTCATTGTGAAAAAAATCTGATAAAGGGAGACAACTCAAACTGAACTTTTGAAATGAACAAACAAAATTAACCCCCTTTGTAAGTTTGTTTTAAAATAAATCTATTTTTAGTCGTGGCGACCTTGACATTGGAGATATTGACGTGATTCTTTCGTGCGACACACCGTCCCATGATGGTGAACAAATACATGTGCCAAATGATTTTAAAATCTCATAATGAATAACATAGTTATAGCCGAGACAAGCTCATTTATGGCTATTTTTTACCTTTGAACTCGAAGTGTGACCTTGACCTTGGAGATATTGTCGTAATTTTTTCGCGCGACACACCGTCTAATGATGGTTAACAAATGTGCCAAATGATTTTAAAATCTCACAATGAACGACAAAGTTATGGCCAGGATAAGCTTGTTCCGCCCGCCCGCCAGCCCTCCAGCCAGCCCGCCCGCATTCGCCAATCTAATAACCAGTTTTTTCCTTTGGAAAACCTTGTTAAAAAATCAACGTAGGGAGGGGACACCCCTCCCGAACCCACCCCCGATCGGCCCCGGGGCGCCTGAAAAAATTCCTGGGGAAGGCACTGATATATGCCTCGTCCTCATACTTTCTTGTCTTCTCATTGGATTCGTGCTCAATTTAATATGTCATTTTCGCTCTCGCCAAATACTTCGCATGTCAGACAGGATTCTATTCAAGTAGATCGAGCGTTTACAACTGCTGACTATTTTGCCAAGAAATGAGTTTTAAACAAGAAATGTTCCACATAGACATAGATATTGCTTAAATGGTGGTAAAAAATACCATTGCAGAGTATTATTGCATTAAAAATCGCCAGCACTGAAAACAAAAAAGTTTAGAAATTCTGTGCAAGTGGCAGAAGCATTTCTAAGGAAGGCCACGCTGTATTTAATTAGGAGCACTGAGAGTTACCTGACAGGGTATTGTAACTCATTATGCAAGACGCGCGAGACAATTATATTTCAATTAACACGTTTGCATTGTTTTGTTGAAAGTAACCATGGTTAAATATTTACCTCCCTGCTCTTATTTGGAATTTTTTATTTGAAAATAAATAAATTCCATCATTAAATACACATTCAATTGTGTCTTAGAAAAAGGACATTGCAATCCATTACGTAAAAAATAACTTCCCCACTGGGAAAAGCGGTCAAGCGAGGAGCATGAATCCAATGAGAATAATCTCGGGATGATGCAGATCATTTGCCTTCACCTTCACGAGTTGAAAAAAATAGTAAATATGTAAACAAAGACGATTTTCAGATGGTTCAATACTGAAATAGTATTTTATTGAGGATATAAAATTTATACAATGCTAAAAATACTTGTCATTGTATGCGCATGCGCGAAATACATAGTTAAGGGGCATAGAGAACATAGCATAGTTTGACCATATTGCACCACATTTAATGAAGACAAACCAAATCAAAGTTTTAATGAATTTTATCGCTCCCATGAACCTTAATGGTTTTGAGGTGGGCCATGTGGATGCAATTAGATTTCAACATAGAGTCATTTTTCTTACAGGAGTGAGTAGGGAGTAGTAGGGGCCTCCGTGTGCTTATTTTCGATCAGGTGCCTAAGTTCGATCAGTTTTTTATGACGTATTTACATCACGCGCCAGTTTTGAATACTCTGTCGAAATACAAGTTTCCAGTAATCGTTGTTGATGTCGAGCATGCGCAGAGACAAAGTTTAACGTGATCGAACTTAGGCACACAGAGCATACCACTTACAAAACAGTAAGAACTGCAAATTGCAAGCCGCCTTTCGGATTGATTGAACAATTATTTCATCAAAACTGCCAAAAAAGAATATTGACATTTTACCGGAAGCAGGATTTCTTAATGGTTCAATACGGTCACAATTCAAAACGGTTGCAAACCACAATCTGGTTTTCTCGGTAAAAGTAATAATATGATTATAGGTGCTACCTAATTTACGGACAAAGGCTTTTTGAGTTTTTTGATAACCATTTTATTTTAATAAATATATGGACATGATTGTGTTCAAAATATTATAGTTGTTGCAATAATTAAGTAACGGTGCGCCGATTTCTTAATGGTTCAATACGGTCACCATTCATAACGGTAGCAACCAACAATCTGGTTCCTATGGAAGCATATGTGTGCCACCACTTAACAACTTAAAAAAAACCCTGAAAATAATGGGGGATTTCGCGAAAAAGAAATTCGTTTCGCGAAAACAGATAAATTTTCACGTAAATAAATATATTATGTTAACACGAATTTATGCATGTTAGTGCTCTAAACTGCCAACACATACAGATAAAATTTTCATGAAAATAATGAAAGATTTCGCGAACACAAATAACTTTTCTCGAAATCAGATATCTTCATGAAAATATGAATATAAATTCGCGAAAGATGACAGTTATATAAAAATAGGTGTTCTTCAATCGGTGAACATTGTCTTTGTCCTACAGACCAAGAACTGGAGTGTACGTGCATACTATAGCAAGTAGTAAGTTTCCTTTTATTGTTTTATTTTCAATGTAAATGCATCTTTGTTGACAATAAATACATGTAGCTGTTTTTACAGGTTTATTTTCAGACACAAAAATGGAAATTACAGGGTGAGAAATGGATGTGCGATTTTTTTTTGTATTCATTAATGCAACAGTCTATACAGTGCCAATGTCACATTTAGAGTTCAAAGGTCGAAAACGGTACAGTACCAATGTCACCCTTTGGAAAGCCACTTGTTAGACATTTGGATTTTTTATTTGAATAATAGATCTCTAATTTTCTTTATGGTAATTCCAGATCATGCTCGCATACGATATTCAGGACGCCGATCTTCGGGGTATGTCATCATCACAGCTTATTGTTTTGTATCGTCAGAGAGGGTATTCTGTTACGTGAAATTCTTGGAGTTATGACCATGCGACATGGAAAAATAACAAGCTTACGATCAATTTTCCGAGTTTTGAGCCTTTACCGCCTGACTTGAGGCCAAAGTCAGCACAGTCTCGAAGAAATTATTCAAGGATTATTGCTTGAGTTATCAGCTTCCGGTGAAAATGCTGGTTATTGTGATAATAAATATTTGTTGTCTAGGTTTTTATTACAATAAAAAAAGTTTGCATTAAATTTAAGTATTAAAAATAGAATAGGTAAATTCTTTAGTAAACAACCCTGTTTTCAGTGTGTCTTCCAGTGTTTCAGCACTGATTTATGAGAATCTAAAATCGCATATTTTTTTCAAAACTGCTGCAAAGCTTTTCTTCCTAATTCTGAACATGTAAGCAATTGGTGTGAGCTTCGAATTGCAGTAGAAATTTATCATATCAATGCATGTTTATTTTTCAACAAAAGTTGACGCTTATAAGAAATTAGGGATGTAACAAAAATTGTCTGGACAGAAAAAACGTGCTCACATATACAACACTGAATTTCAGAAAAATCGAACCAAATCCAAGTAATAGAAGAACCTGCTCCTCACTATGTCTTGTTGGGTATGAAGCTTTTTAATTTGTGAAGACCTAAACAAATAATTGGGCTGTTGTATGTGAAAAGGGGGTTTAATGCATGTGCCCCAGATTAGCATGTGCAGTTTGAAGAGTCTAATCAGTGACAACACTTTCCGCTTTTATGATACTTTTCATTTAAAAAAGTATCTTATTTGCAAAAATCCAGTTTAGGCGGAAAGTGTCGTAACTGATTAGCCTGTGTAGACTGCACAGGCTAATCTGGGACAACACTTTATGCACATGCATTAAACCACCATTTCACAGATTGAAGCTTAATTGTTTGTTATAGACACCTTGCCTTTCTACTCTACCATTCCATTCAAAGCATACACATTTTTTAAATAGCAAGAAAAACATAAAAACCTGTCCCACATGTCAGTCATAGAATCAAAACTATAGAATGTGTTGAGATAATAAACAATTAATAATACTTTAATGAAATTAAATTAATGCACATGCGCATTTCCAGAAATACATGTGGGGTATAATTCACATTTGTGACAAAGTCTAGTTAAGGTATTAATTGTTTCTAAGAATTTTTAAAATAACTTGTTCAAATTTCTATTGCTTCAGGAGAGGAACTGCTGGTCTGGTACGGAGACGAATTTGCCAGAGAACTTGGCGTCATGAGAGACAAAAACGTGTGCATTTATTACAGTAAATACATTGGTCACTTGAAGATACACATGAGGCAACATACAGGAGAAAGACCTTACAAGTGCGAGGTGTGTGGCTATTTATGTAAACAGAGTGGTTACTTGAAGACGCACATGAGGACACATACAGGAGAAAGACCGTACAAGTGTGAGGTGTGTAGTTATAAATGTAACTTGAGTGAAAATTTGAAGACACACATGAGGATACACACATGAGGATACACACAGGAGAAAGACCGTAAGTGTGGGGAGGGTGGTTATAAATGTAACCGGATTGAAAATTTGAAGAGACACAAGAGAATACACACAGGAGAGAGACCGTACAAGTGTGAGGAGTGTGATTATGAATGTAAACATAGTGGTCACTTAAAGACACATATGAGGATACATACAGGAGAGAGACTGTACAAGTGTTAGGTGTGTGGCTATGAATGTAAACAGGGTGGTCACTTGATGAGACACATGTCGATACATACAGGAGAAAGACCGTACACGTGTGGGGAGTGTGATTATGAATGCAACAGGATTGAAATTTGAAGAGACACAAGAGAATACACAAAGGAGAGAGACCGTACACGTGTGAATTGTGTGATTATTTATGTGAACAAAGTTGTCACTTGAAGACACACACGAGGACACATACAGGAGAGAGACCGTACACTTGTAAGATGTGTGATAATGCATGTAAAGCGAGAGGATCATTGAAGAAACACATGAGGATACATACATGAGAAAGACCGTACAAGTGTGAGGTGTGTGGTTATGAATGTAACTAGAGTAGTATCTTGAAGAGACACATGAGGATACACACAAGAGAAAGACCATATAAGTGTGATGAATGTGATTTGGCATTTAAACAAAGAGGTGCGTTAAAGAAACACATGAGGATACATACAGGAGAGAGAGGGTACAAGTGTGGGGTGTGTCGCTATGAATGTAAACAGAGTGGTCACTTGCAGAGACACATGAGGATACATACAGGAGAAAGACCATACAAGTGTGAGGAGTGTGGTTATGAATGTAACAGGAGTGAAAACTTGAGGATACACATGAGGATACATACAAGCAAGAGATCGTTCAAGTGTGAGGAGTGTGATTATGCTTGTAAACATAATGGTAACTTGAAGAAACTGTGAGGATACATACTACAGGAGAGAGACAGTACAATTGTGGTGCGTGTGGCTATGAATGTAACTGTTAAGTAAGTGAAAACTTGAATACACACATGAGGATACATAAAGGAGAGAGACAGTACAAGTGTGATGTGTGTGGCTATGAATGAAACTTGAGTGAAAACTTGAAGGCACACATCAGGATACACACAGGAGAAAAACCGTTTTAGTGTGGGGAGTGTGGCTATGAATGTAACAGGAGTGATGATTTGAAGAGACACATGAAAATACATACAGGAGAGAGACCATACAGATGTAAAATGTGTGATTGTGCGTGTAAACAAAGTAGTTTGTTGAAGACTCACATGATGGTACATACAGGCGAGAGACTGTACAAGTGTTAGGTGTGTGGTTATGCATGTAAACAAACTCGTACGTTGAAGACACACATGATGATAAATACAGGCGAGATACCGTACATGTGAAATTGTGTAATTTTGCATGTAAAGACAGTGGCCACTTGAAGACACATGTGATGATACATACAGGAGAGAGACCGTACAAGTGTAAGGTGTGTGGTTATGCGTGTAAAAACAGTGGTCATTTGAAGACACACATGATGATACATACAGGAGAGAGACCGTTCACGTGTAAGATGTGTGATTATGCATGTAAAGAGAGTGGTTCGTTGAAGACACACATGATGATACATACAAGCGAGAGACGGTACAGGTGTAAGGTGTGTGGTTATGCATGTACATGTACACGAAGTTGTTCGTTGAAGACACGTGATGATGCATACAGGTGAGAGACCGTACAGGTGTTAGGTGTGTGGTTATGCATGTGTCCAGAGTGATTGCATTAAAAGACACATGAAGAAACATGCTTGGATATACTTGTAACAATAGTGATGATTTGAAGAAACGCATGAGGATACATCGGGGGGGGGGGGACTTTAAAAAGTGTTAGGTGTATGGCTATCCATAGATTCATGGGAGGAAGACTTTAAAAAGTGTTAGGTGTGTAGTTATCCATATATCTACGGGAGGAAGACTTTTAAAAGTCTTAGGCGTGTAGTTATCCATGTATCTTTGGGAGGAAGACTTTAAAGATTGTTAGGCGTGTGGTTATCCATGTATCCATGGGAGGAAGACTTACAAAAGTGTTAGGTGTGTGGTTATCAATGTATCCATGAGGGGAAGACTTACAAAAGTATTGGTTGTGTGGTTATCCTTGTTTCCATAGGATTAAGACTTTAAAGATTGTTAGGTGTGTGGTTATCCATGTAACCAGAGCGGTCCCTTGAAAACTTGAAGAGGAACATGAGGATATACACAAATATTAGAGAAGAAAGAGGTAAACCATGAACATATAAACAAATCTCTGCAACCAGTAGAGACCAAGTGAAGCACGTTATTTTGCATGACTTAATGACACAATAAATCATTGCTTTGTAAGAGCTGTATTCAATCTAAATTTAATTTACTTGTCCAATTGGTTTTATAATTTAAAATGTAATATGAACAGTGCCCGATGTGCACAATTCTCCTTACCTGCTTTGCCCATCTTCAATTTGAAAATCTCCGTCTCATAATTCACTGTACACTTCACTTTGGAAAAATGGCGTACTTTGGTTCATATTTCGCATGGGTTTCATAATTTGCATTTAAAGAGATACTTTTTTATCTTAGATAAACAGCTTTTATTATCATTGAGAGCAGATGGTGGAGTGCTTAAATTTGGGTTTATACCGCTTGAACTGTTTGTAGGGGGTTTCATAACATAAGCATTGCTCTTCAACAATTGGTGTTCTCTTGGATACTTGAATGTCATTTACGACAAGTAGATAATTGACTTGTTCACTCGTACCTTTTTCAAGGTTTGCTAAATATGTTTGCTAGTGTTTTTAGCTCACATGAGCACAACGTGCTCATGGTGAGCTTTTGTGATCGCTTTTTGTCCGTCGTGCGTCGTCCGTTGTGTGCTGTCAACATTTGCCTTGTTAACTCTCTAGAGGCCACATTTATTGTCCAGTCTTCATGAAATTTTGTCAGAAGATTGGTCTCAATGATATCTTGGATTAGTTTTAAAATGGCTACGTTTGCTTGAAAAACATGGCTGCCAAGGGTCGGGGCATTTTTCCTTATATGGCTATATATGGCAATAGTAAAATCTTGTTAACACTCTAGAGGCCACATTTATTGTCTGATCTTCATGAAATGTGGTCAGATGATTCATCCCAATAATATCTTGGACGAGTTTGAAAATGATGCCGGTTGCTTGAAAAACATGGCCGTAAGGGGCGGGGCATTCTTCCTTATATGGCTATAGTAAAACCTTGTTAACACTCTAGAGGCCACATTTATTTTCCGATCTTCATGAAACCTGCTCAGAAGATTTGTCCCAATGATATCTTGGATGAGTTAAGAAATGGTAACCTTTGCTTGACAAACATGGCTGCCAATGGGCGGGGCATTTTTCCTTATATGGCTATAGTAAAATATTGTTAACACTCCACTGACTCAAGAGGCCATATTTATTGTCCAATCTTCATGAAACTTGGTCAGAAGATTCATCCCAATAATATCTTGGATGAATTTGAAAATAATGCCGGTTGGTTGAAAAACATGGCCGCCAAGGGGCCGGGCAGTTTCCTTATATGGCTATAGTAAAACCTTGTTAACACTCTAGAGGCCACATTTATTTTCCGATCTTCATGAAACTTGGTCAGAAGATTTGTCCCAATGATATCTTGGATGAGAATGAAAATGGTAGCCTTTGCTTGAAAAACATGGCTGCCAATGAGCGGGGCATTTTTCCTTATATGACTATAGTAAAACCTTCTTTACACTATAGAGGCCACATTTATAGTCCGATCTTCATGAAACTCGGTCAGAAGATTTATCCCAATACTATCTTGGACGAGGTCAAAAATGATGCCGGTTGGTTGAAAAACATGGCTGCCAGGAGCGGGACATTTTTCCTTATATGGCTTTAGTAAAACCTTGTTTACACTGTCTCTGAGGCCACATTTATTTTCCAATATTCATGAAACTTGGTCAGAAGATTTGTCCCAATAATATATTGTTATCTCAGGTGAGCGACTTTGGGACTTTCCGGCCCTCTTGTTTCATTGTGTTCTTCGTGTTCTACTCTCACTCTTATGATTATTCCATCAATATGTTCATGGTTTATGTCTTCTTACACTTGCTCTGAATGATTTCACTTTCAATAATGTTTTTTTTCGATGGTTTTTGTGTTATGTAATTGTCTATCGAATGTGTCAAGATCATGTAGTCTTTTTTCTTCGAGTTTGCGTGTTTTTGTATATATTTAAATGAAGTGTTTGTTCTTGTTATATTGCGTAAGTTAGCTTTTATAATCTCCAATAAAGTATTTCAGTTTGCAACTGTGCGTTTTATCTCGTGTTCTATTTGAGCTCGAAAGTGTGCATGTACTCAAATGCACATTTATTAGTGTGCATACAATAAAATGCACATTTATAAAAACTTATGTTCCGTAGTACTGGTAAACTAGCAAGCCCAGGAAAAACAGACCATGGTATGAATGAAATACTTTTTGAAAACGGCCATAAAACAACTAAACAAAAAAAGACACTTTTGGGTGCCTGTTGTGATGTGCTAACCCATATTCAAATCATTATAATCACCTTGGCATACTAATTTGAAAATAAGTTAACAAAAGTGCCCATATGCCACATATGCATGCTCCAGCTACCAATCCAGTCCACGTTATTGAACAGGCCAAGCAAATAATAGTACAAACTGAACCAGAAGTTTTCACGGGCCATGACAGCTATTGTAATTTAACATTCTTTCCAACTTGTATGAGTCTATTAAATAAATAAGGTAGGAGTGCTGGGACACACTCAGGGTCCAGCCTCATGCGCGGAAGAACCTCATAAACTTGAATTACACGCTTGACTGATTTTCGGCGAATCACACTTGCATAATGTTTACTTATGTTTTTGCCTTTTATTGCATACCTGCTGTTATATATATTTAAAGGGACTTTTTAACATGGCTCAAGATACGTCTTGGATTCGAAAACAGCTATATACATTACATTTAAACAAGCAAAATAACACTCCCTAAGACAAATGTTAAAAATATGTGTTTCTTTACTAATAGCCATCATTCAAAATCGGAACAATGATCGTTGAAAACGCATGTGTAATGCCTTACATTTGCATTTATAAATTAAGCACACACGTGTTTTATGGACAAACAACCATTCAAATTCAAAGCCTGCGTTTTGTTATGGTAGCACGTTGTCTATTCGTTCTAGTGGTCCCAGGTTCTAGCTTAAGGGCAGGCAAATTGTTTATTATATATTTTTTGCTTGTTTGTATAATTATTAAACACTATTCCAAATAGTCTAGTTGTGTTAGTAAATTCATTTAATCACATTTAAATAAACAATTATCTGTTAAAAATCATCTTTAAATAAATGGCACGACTGATGTCATAAAAGCGTCACTCTTCACATACTTAAAACATACTTAAACTAGAAATGGCGTGGCAGCGGCCGACGCGTATCCCCACGCCGCATGTTTGACCCATTGGTCAGATCAAAATTCCAAATAGTGCACTGTCGCACATATGCACATAGCTTCCATGTGTTAACGTTTCAAGGTTTTAGTGCTAATAGTGTAGGAAGAGATAGTGGCCAGGACGGACGAAAAGGCAATTTGGGTGGGTGTGGCCTATGTGGGCGGGGCCCTGGGGTGGGTAATGTGGACATGGATGGCCGAGATACACCGTGTTGTTATAAGAGATGTTCAGTATTAATTTGAAGTCGATTGGTGAATAAATGAAGAAGTTATGTTAAAACAATTTTGGGTGGGCGTGGTCTATGTGGGCGGGGCGCCCCAAGGTTGGTAATGGGGTCATGCTTAGTTGAGATTGACCGTATTGTCATAAAACAATTTGGGTACGAAAAAAGTTTGGGTACTAAAATTGTGTACGAAAAAAAATTGTGTACGAAAAAAATTGGGTACGAAAAAAATTTGGGAACGAGACAATTTGGGTACGAAACTATTTGGGTACGAAAAAAAAAATTGGTAAGAAAAAAATTTGGATACGAAAAAAATTTGGGTACGAAAAAAATTGTTACGAAAAAATTGGGTACGAAAACAAATATGGGTACACAAAATGGGTACGAACAAATTTGGAAACGAAAAAAAATTGGGGAAACGGTGAAGTAGTACCCATGAACCTCTCGATAAATTTGAATGAGGACGGGAACCAAGCTGCCTGTACCTTTATAAATGGCCCTGCGGTGGGTTATGTGGGCAGGGATGGTTAAGATAGACCGTGTTGTCATAAGAGATGTTCAGTATTAATTTGAAGTCGGTGAATAAATGAAGAAGTTATGTTAAAACAAAATATGCTCATAGCTACTATGTATGCAAGTTTCAAGGTTCTATTGCTATACATGTACTTCTTCAACGCACTGGTAGATTGACCAAAAAGTGAACGCAATTAAGTTTTCAAGACCAAACTTGTGTTTACACCAAAGTGCGGTACTACAGTGCCATATGTTTACTCAATAGCGATCAACTGTAGTGCTTTAAACGCTTTCGATTTATTGTGCATAATGTATACAGGGCTCAACATTAACCTAAAAACCAATTTGCCCTGCAGGGCAAGTACTTAGACAATGCACTTGCTCTGAACGTAAAGCCACTTGCCCAAACATGAAATATCATATTAACTGTAAACCTCATTTAAAAAAAAAATAAAGATCAAAATGATACACCACAAAACCTTTTTTTTTGCACAGTTAACAAAATGATTACAGCAATTAAAGTCTCATTAAAGTCTAAATTAAATGCTCTTTGCTCTTTTTTGCACTTGCCTGGGCGGACAACTACATTATTAAATAACTTGCCCGGACCCAACTTTTACTTGCCAGGGGCTATAGGACATCTGTTAAAATTTAGCCATGGTACATGGTATATAATATTGCAGAAACTGAACTTATAATGTTCGAGAAAAGTTATGTATCTTCGTTTGTTGATCGACAAGCTAATGACCTGTAATATGTTGGACGCGATTGCACAGTTGATACGGTCAAGAAAAAAAGCTTCAATCGCTGTAGTTGATATTCGTTGCTGTAAACAGAAAATATATTCACATTTATATTTCGATGATTAAAATAGGTACATTATTTTGTAACTGTTTTTTCTATTTGACTACATGAATTTCAAAGAAAATATGTGATTTTTATCTATATGTTCTTTAAAACTAGGCAATACAATATATGAGCGTCGTCATGCGAAAAGAAGTCTTCTGCTATATGAGACCAGCATAGCTACGGACCAGAAGCTACTCTGTTCGCCTATGTAAGCACGAAACCTTTTGTGACATTATTGCAAACAGTGCACCTCCGAGACAGACTGCGCAAATGCGCTGGCTGGTCTTGAGCTACGATGACCTCACACGGCATAAGATCCATTTTCGCATGACGCCGCACATCTTTATTACACTTGTTCGTCTTGAGCATCGCGCATACCTTTAAAGAAACACATACTAAAAATTAACGAATATTTCGCAAAGTATTTCGCAATATAAAGTTTACCCATAAAAATAGTAACAGCCAACACTTCAACGCTAGATTTGGTATGGTAACATAGATTTAATGAAGTACAAAACGCTCGTTTTTATTTTTTGTGCGACAATATATGTCATGTTAATATCCTGCTACGATATCCTAGTGACCTACACTTGTTTGTATAGGTCCCTTGATATCCGAAAATTTAAGAGCGAACGCGAGACTAACTTCGGACAGCGTCGGAAGAACGAAGTTTTCATAAGAACTATAAGGAACAGCGATTTTTTTATGTGTTAACTTTATTTTATTTTTAATATTTCACGGAATATTCGTTGATTTTAAGTATTAATTTGCTTTTAAAGGGATCTTTTCACGGTTTGGTAAATTGACAAAATTGAAAAAAGTTGTTTCAGATTCGCAAATTTTTGTTTTAGTTATGATGTTTGCGAGGAAACCGTATTACTGAACATTTACCATAGTCCAATATAGCCATTATATGTATCTTTTGACGATTTGAAAACCTAGAAATTATAAAGAGTTGCAACGCGAAACGATTGAATATTTTGGAGATAATTTGTTGTCGTTTAAATTTACGAAACTACGAAGATTGCTTATATAAGGTATAAAATACCATTGTTGTGTTTGCACGGCGAAATAGCCGAGAGGGCTAATGCGTTTTTACTTCAAACTAACTCAAGGACTCTGGGGGTCACTGGTTCGAGCCCTAGTACCGGCTACTTTTTTTCCTTGTTTTAAATTTATTCTTGATTTTTTTTCTCGAGCTTTTAAGATCTAATGTTTACATAAATCAATATAAAGCATTTAATGACAAACTTCAAAATATGCCAAAATCTGTGAAAAGGCCCCTTTAAACCTTCTAGATCATTTTCAAGAATATGAACCTCATTCTCTCGTCATTTCTTCAAGAACAAGTTTCAATGCTGACGTATTTTAGCACTTTTCGGGTTTTTGAAAGAACAAAAATGTTCGTTCTTTTTTCTTATTGAGGATGTAAGCGCCCAAGGCTTGTAAAATTTCAAATTTGCTCGAACGATTCAAAATGTTTGATAAATAATAGTTATTAATAACATTTTGGAATTACTTTTTAAAATAATTTATAGCAGTGTGAACGTTATTTCTATCGAGCCTTAAGAAACCTATTTAACATATTTCGTCGTATTTGTATTTACAAATACGATAATCGCTACCACTAATTGTAGTAAAAAATGTGTTGGACCATATTCCTCCAAAATTGTTTTTCATAAAATCAGAATTTCATGCTCGTTTGCTAAAAAGGGTCAATTCATTTTCGCGTGCGAGAAGATTGAGACTGTATTTTTCACCTAAAAATCTCACTGTTTTACATTTGTTAGACAAATGTGAGATTATCTAGAATGTGTAATGTCATAACAACATATCCATCTTTAATGCGGGCCTCACAAACGCCCAGTTTAACTACAGAGTAATTTATCACACAAGAGAGCATATTCATCTTTGGTATGATCGAAATGAGTTGTAAAATAATACGAAATATGAAAATACGGAGCTTGCCTTCTTAGCATCGCCCCTTCCTTTTGGCCCTTCCTGGCTTTATCGTATGACGTCAATGACACCTGCGCTCGATCGATCTTCATCAAACGATTCTTCACTTTTTCCGGACAGCGCCGCATTTGCCGGAACGCCATCGTTTGTTTCCGTCAAACGACCGACGCCGTTCGGGTTTTTCAACAGCTGGTTTAATTCGAACAAATTTCTCCACCAGTCAATGGCGTTTCGGTACCTTTCTGATTCAATGGCCTCTAAATGTCCCCTCGTATCCAAGATCCGGACCGGATCAGAGACCCCGTTAGCTCCTCCGGTCAAAAGTTTTGAAATCGCCTGTGACAAGTCGTCAGGACGAAGTGACCCCTGAAACCGGCGCTTCCCGAATCCGGGTGCGAATTCGGTTTCAAAGCGGATGAGGCATGGGAACCGCGAGTTGGCGGGACCCGCTGTGGTAACGCCCTTCCATGATTCTGAGTCTTCTGTTGCCCGGCCGCATAGAGCGCCGGTCAATAAATAAAGGCCAATGAAATATACATGTACGTGTACCAACAGCCTTATGTCACTGTCTCGTAATTTGCGCGCCGGTATATATTATTCCTCTAACAATCTGCATTTGTTGTTCTTGTAATAATTATTTACTTGTGCATCAAACCTCATTTTTTGCGTCGCTATAACTATAATTGCTGCTATTGCTAAATAAAATATTCCACCAATGAGCTATCGTGGTGTTCTTTGTGGTTGTTCAATGTTGGTTTTGTTTCCGTTGTTTTGAACGGGTTTAGTTTATGGAAAAATATGTTAGATTTTGAAAGAAAATTTGTCAAAACGATTGTTTTCCCTAGTCTCAGATTTGCGAGATCATACGTTAGCGTTACCGATCGCCGAAATCGACATTGGCGATTACAATTCCTGGCTGGCGATTAAAAATAAGATTTACATGAAATTGGCGATTGAAAAAAAAGAACCCTATGCTTAACAAATGCACACTCTATAAATGCCCGTTTTCAGGCCCTATAAATCGCTATTCGTATAAATCGCCAAAAACATCGCTAAGATTACACAGATAACACCCTTACCGGAAAGGCCCCAGGGGATAATGACGACCGCCTAGGTCGATAATCCACATGGCTAATGTCTTAATTGGTCAAGCTTTACACTGCGACCAGACTTCGAACATTTGGGTTTCTTGGCGATTTACATGATAACTGAATCACTGAAGCGTGCCGTGTAAAATACGATTCAACGTTATCGAATCGACCAGTACGGAATTGTCATTTAATCAGAAGGGCGGAGTTCTGGCATTGACATAGCCACTATAAACTAATTTCCCAAGAAACAACGATTTTGATTGGCTAAAAAAGTAGATAAGAGTAACTTCCCTTTACGGTCGCTATGCGACTTGAAGATCGATTTATAAAGTGAGTTGCAGATTCCGGGAAAAATGGATGCTGCGAACGAAAATGGACGTCGAAGCCACAGAAATTAACACAATTCTTTAGAAAAGAAAGCGGACAGAATAATGTAAACTCAGGAAATTACCAAATGTTAGGTTCGCGATTGGAGGACGTCTTCAATAGTGCAGACGTGAATGCAGAATCGAAACATCTACCTGTCAAGTCTGACGGTTTCGTCGTGAGTCTCACGGTTTTTGACATGCAATGACGTTCTTATGCTGACTAAGTAATTTCTCAAGCATTTCTTCAAACAAAAAAATGAAAAAAAAGAATAGTTGGATTTCATAATGTCGTATAATTACTACCGAGACTGCGGGCTGTTTTAGTGGTTTCTAACCTAAATACCACATGTACCGAAATTAACGGTGTTAATGTGGGCGACTTCGATCGCAAACCATAGTTTCCATGGTCTGACTAAACTGAGATCGAATTCACTTTGGTTCGACTAATCTGGTCTCATTGGATGAACTAGACAAAAACGGCCATTCCTCTGGTTCAAAGATGGCGGCAAATGGTAAGATGTGTGAACGCTATTTTTATTTTCGTTGAAATTTGTTCATATGTCTTGCATCCAGAGATAATTAAGCTGTTCATATGTCTTTATCGATGTTTTTATGCTATATACATGTAATATATGTAATATAAATAAATATTTGGTGACAAAATGCCTATTTAAGTGGATTAATATGTTTATGTACAGCACCTATATTGTTTCTGAGCACGAACTCGGAAGCGTTAGAAAGAAGGTTATGAAATAAACTCAAATGTACACTCAAAAGAATTATTGACTTTTCGCTTATGCTTTGACAGCGTTTGCAGAGGCTGGCTATAGCTATCAAAACTTATTAGCCAGGTCACTTAATTATCATGATATGAAATATTATTGTTCAGTATAGTATATTACGGTTACCTCAATTTAAAACCAATTTTGTTGTTTGTTTATTGTACGTAATATACTGTATATGTTTGATTTGATATTTTGTCGGTCCATTAAGACAATCTTTTTTTTTAGCTCAAGGCGTGCCATCCCAACAGTTGCAAGTTTGAATGTTTAGCATGTTCGAAAAGCATGCTCTACACATATTCACGGTCATCAGCCCCACCAGATTCTAGTCTGTCTAGTTTGTCGCAAGTGAGTTATTACACACCTGGTCACCTGTCAGGAACTAGAGAAAATACATCTGACTTAGAGTATGCATACTACCCTGTCTTATAAGATTTTAGTTGATCACACAATAAATGTATGTATTTAAAGAAGATACTATGTGCTTCCTTGGTTATATAATTGATTAATATTTTTTATGAAAATCAGAGGATATCCGATGGCGTTTTTTTTCCTGGAGTATTCACATAACTAAAAGTGAATGGTCGTGAACTTATTTCAACACCAATCTCTAGTAGTACAGTTACTGTCAGTTACTGACTTACAGTTACTAATGTGTCAGTTACTACACATGCATCCCATGCTTGCATGTCCAGGATTTAAAATGAGTACACGGAGATCAACAGTAAAATTCCCTCCACTCGAAGTTCCTTGTTGATCCAGCTTTTCCAAAGTCTATGGCTATTACAATCACCCACCATCCATCGTCCGCAACTGTGGAGCTGCTAGTATCCAAGAGGTCAAGGATCAAGGACAAGCAAGCGGGAAACAATTTTTATATTATCTCATAGAAATTGGTACATTGTTTATGCTGTTTAAAATTACATAACATCATTATGAAATAAAAACTTGTCAAAGCTGAAATTAATGATAACTGACTATGCTTTGTTTTATATTTTATGAATTTGGCAGCCTGGTTTTATAGGATATATTTAACACTGGCTATTGGTTTTGTACTGTCAGTAGATGACCTTATTATATAAAATAATGCTTGAATTTATTTGTGTCAGTCACTGAGTGTGGAGGCGTGACCAAATGTGTTTCCTTATGGTACTGTTGTCATAATGTAATACTTGTGCTAATACATACTTACTAATTGTATACAATTTATTAAATGTTAATACGTGAACTGCTTATAAACAAAGCGCTGAAATATCAGTGTAAAAATACTCGTGAACTTCGAGTTCAAGTGACATGAGATGCCTTGAATTGTTTTTTTAGTTTTAAGTGTGTAAGTTATTTTTTTATTGGAGGCATGTGATGAACTATGGCGATTCAATAGTTTTGTCATTACAAAAGAGGATACAAAGTATGTGATTATAGGTCATTCCAAACCAGAATAATTGGTGAAAACAATATCCTTCAAATAACTGCATAAACATTGGGATATGCATTTTCCAGGTTTTTCATCACGAGTCAATAACATGAACAGGAATTGTTAACTGTTTTAGGTATTATCTGCCTAAGTAAATGTTGAGTGCGAGCTGCACATCATAATTATGATATTGGTTCTTTTTTCATTAACAATGAAATCATAGCACAATGCTCTATAATCTGTAGATTAGGTAACCTTTTCCATTGTTTATCAGTCTATTAACAACCATTTATTGTAATAGTCTTACATAAAGATGATACAAGTGTTGTTTATTCATAGAGAAATAACTGATAAAACTTGGAAATAATTTGATATGGAAAAATTTGATTATTAGGAACCTTGATTTTGAATTTTATTATAGTTTTGTTCCGTGAATATAGAGTATTATGTTTTGCGTTCATTATGTTATGGATTTTGTTGTTGTTTTGGTTTAAAATATATAAATAAATCACATGATGAAAAGAGAATCTAGTTGTTAAAATTTTATTTATTATTACATAATTCTATAACACGGCAAAACATAATTGCAAGAATGTTGAGTGAACTTATTTATTCAAATAAAAGTTTCGTTCAACACTACAATAAAATATGAATTATTTAAAATGGACAAATAATAAATTATTACATATAACGGTATCATGAATCACAAGTTATAGAGCATTTAGACGGCTATACTCTTATAAGTTGAGCCTTGCTCTGTGAAAATAGGGTTTAATGCATCTGCGTAAATTGTTTCACCAGATTGCCTGTTCAGTCCACACTAATCAGGGAGACACTTTCCGCTTTTATCGTATTTTTCTATGAGCGAAAAGTGAGTAAAGGCACCTGATAAGCCTGTGCGGACTACACAGCCTAACACTATGTACATGCACTAAAACCCCCTTTTACAGAGCGATCCTCAAGTATTTATTAAATGATTTATTAAGTCTTCTTTCATTATAATATTTTTTCAAGACAAACTAAGTCAACACTCAGTAAAACATGTTTATTTGATAGAAAACGCAGGAAAATAAGTTGTACTTGAAGTAAAATTATTCAGGAAATGTACATGAGGTTCCAAGCTTAACTAAATAGCACTGTCATTTCAAGCAATATATCGAATAAATGTCTTGCTACTCGATATTGTGCACGAAAATCGTCGATATGTTTTTCGTATTCCCATGTAATTTGGTACTGTATGATATTCTTGTTTCGAGAGAGTATACCCAAAATAGTTAGTATACTGTAACCTTTAATACCTAATCAAACTAAAGCACATTCGATCATTTACCCTACCAGACATGCGTATAACAACTTCCGTTTCCAGACTTAAGTTCACGATCGAAGTCGCCCTGTATCATTTTCACTACGTCACCGGTGTCTATGTAGGTTACAGTACACTAAATAACCGTTTCATGAAGGGCTGTACTCTCTAAAAAAACATAGTTGACAGGAAGGCATGTTTTACACTTTAATCTAGTATTCGGTAGTTATCTTTCGGAGATAATGGTAGGGCATGAATAGATGTTCACTACTGAACCCCTGAAATATGATAAACTTGAAGACTTAAGTAAACCATCGCACTGAAAAAGGTTACACTTCACTAAGAAACGGCCGAAAAAAAAGTTGCAAAAACAGTCGATTTTGATTTGTGTCAAGTTCTTTCTTGCATTGTACATGACATATATTTTTTATTGCATAAATCGATTCCGCTTAGAATGGCCTTTAAGAAAAGGTATGGTTATCGGGGTCTCTATGTGCAAAATGTTGCATTTATTTTGGCCTAAAGTTGTCGCTTTCACATTGAAATATATAGGGAAACTATTTAGTGTATTCTGACCTGTAAACAAAAAAATTGGCTGCAAAATGTCAGCAAGTGGCTCACCAGCGAAGAAAAATTTTCAAGCAAAAAAGGGCTAATTTCAGACAAAAATAGTGTTAAGTTTTTTACCTTAGCGCCAACCAAGTTTAAATTAAAAATAAAATTGGCTCAGATGTTACTTATTGTTTAATCATTCAAATGATGTTTGTGGTATAAATATTTCAGTATCATATATCGAATATCAACGAAATTAATGGCATTAACACAGTGTCGCAAAGAAATGGAACCATGCACATTTTAATAGGGTATATTGTTTAACATGATATGGCTAAGTTTCCTGTCAAAGGAAATGTAAATCACTCATGAAGTTGACGTGGAGAAATCCCGTTATTGTAATTAATCTTTCGGGGTCGCCTAATTAATTATATATACTGTGATACAAATTTAACAAGAACACCGGTGCAAGCGACTGAGAAAAAGAACACTTGTTTAAAGAAATAAAAAAATATTTTTCCTCGAAAATTAATTAAATAATTAATTAAGTGGTTTAGTACGCAGCGTGACTTTTTTCAGATTTGGCTTTTAGGTTGCCCAGTGTTTAAAACACAGTTTAAATAATGCATACCTGAGTTTAATTTTACGTTCATTTATTAACTACATTTTTTTTATGTGTATTCATTTATTTCTAACAGTTTTTTTGTACATTAGCTCAGTACTTGACAAGTGCGTATTATTAATATTATTCATCAGTAAAATAAAAATAGAAACATCTGTTCCATAAAATATACAAATGTATATATTTGCATTTAAGTCTGAAATTATCGCATGAAGTTTTGTAGAAAATATTAAAACAAATTTTATCGTTTCTAAAACATTTTTATAAATGTGAATGTACCATTATTGTTTACAAATTTCACCCTCTTGTACAATCAAGGTAGTGAAAATACAGAAAAAATTGAAAAATACATAGAGGATATTTGTTGGATTCGGTGGATTATCGATTTTAATTCACGAGTGATCATAGAAAAAATATTTTTCTATGATCACGAGTGAGTTAAACTCGACATTCCATCGAATCCGACAAATTTTCTTTTTATTTTATGCATTTTATACCGTTTATTACATTGTTAAAGAGTTTAACTGGAGAATTTCGCTGGAATAATGAGGTCATTTCGTCATAAAATGATGTCATTTAACAGTAAAAAAATATCGATATTTTTAAAGTTATTTTTTTCTATGTTTGAAACAATGTAATATCAGTTTTAATTTTAAGATATTTTCATATAAACCACCGAAAAGCATAAAATAGATACAGTGTTTGAAAACAACGCCACATGTCAAATTTGTATTTCCCCTGAAATCTTCATTTAAAGTGCATTACAGCCTAAATTTATCGTATACAGTTCTGTAGCAAAAAATAAATATCGTTTCTAAAACATTTATATGAATGTAAATTTTCTATAATGATTAAAAATGTCACGTTCATGTACAAGCAAGGTAGTCAAAATCGTTTTAATGTTGATCTTGCGATAAATAATAAACTATAACCATGTAGGTAATCACTCACCTGTCCCGCTTAGGATATTCTATAAAAAGTTGTGTGTTGTAGTTGTATTTCTTTTGCAAAAATTAAACGGCACACCAGGACCCTCGTTTGGCCTTTTTTGGGGCCGAAATTCGGCCCCGTTCCCACCTTGAAATACTATACTTTTTACCCTATTTCAGCTAAAAATTCCCCCCTCAAAAACATATTAATTTTTTATTTTATTTTATTACTATGTTGCCAGGTATCGTGCTATTAACCTTGGATTAAATGTATATTTATGTAAATTACATTTAAATATAGCAATTTTAAGTGTTGAATGGTTAATTAAAGATCTTCTAAAATTCCCCTTTTCGCCCAAAACGGCGCGAAATCCCCCCCCCCCTCTAAGGGCCCCGGCCCCAATCCCCCAAAGTGTAGCAAGGGCCCTTCACACTTGTTCCTTTAGGCAGCACTCCACTATATGTACTCGCAGTACACTGTATGAAGACAGGAGTTTGTCCCTTGTTTGTCTTCGGTCGTGGTCCGGGACAGTCACAGAGTCTTATATGGTTAATATAATGGCTTTTTTTGCTATCAATAGTTTATTTCGAGCCTCGCGACTTTGAAACGGCTGATTTTAAGCGCACTTGAGGACATCTCGATTCCAATTGGCTGCTTTAATGGCTCATGACGTTAAATCCATTGCCGTTCTCTCGCAATATTTTGCGAGTTTTTATTTTTGAGAATTTATGGCGATTATGTTGGTACATAATGTAAAATAACAAAATATTCGAGAAATTATTAAAATGACAATTATAATATCAGTGATAATAATCAATGTGTGCTTTATAAAAAAAAATCTAAATCGAATTTGATAGTTGTTTGTTCACTTGGCATACGCAAGTAAGGAAAATAATATTAAACAGAGTCTTCATTAAATATGATGCTTTTTGCTTTAGAATTATGCTTCAATCGTGTTTTAAGACCAAATATATCTGATAGAAAATGTATGTGTGCATGCATTACACATAATAAAAATAAATGTGAAAGGTTTATAGTGTCTACAAAGCCTACAAAGATGTCTTAATTCGTAGACCTCAGAATATAAACTGTGATGGTAAAGATATATGAACACATAAAACAAAACAACTATGTAAAGTGAACACGGTAAGTTTTATTATGGTCGTGTGAACTTACGTCTGCCCCACGTTTAAAGTAAATAAGTATGCAGAACTCGTGTTTTTTCATTAAGTACTTGAATCTCTTTAATATTAGAACATCAGTTCTTAACATTTTCTTAACATCCTCATATGGAGGCCGCCTAACCTCCGGCCGGAAAGATGCCGAACGCCCAGCATTCGGTACCTCTCGCAGATATATCAATAAGATTATCCGATCTTTGATGGAAAGGGCCGAGAATGTGCGATTGCGACGGCCCGTTGGAATGCGATTGTCAGGATGTGGTATGTGAGAAAAGAATTAGCTACAGATAGCATGGCAGTAGTGCATGTAAAACACTGAAGGCGACCAGGGTTGTCTGTGCATCTAATAATGTTAATTAAATTAGTAGAAATTAGCAAGGCCCTTCTAGCCTTCGACCCTTTAAATGATTGATGGGAAAGAACATTATATGAGAAAGCTCACATCACCGGCGACTTGAAAAAACAAGGGTATGCATCCATGGACAAAAACGTTAGTTTCCACGCTTGGAAAAAGACATCGTGTGTGAAGAATTAGACATTATTAATTAAGGCATATGGAGCATTTTTCCATGCATGTGGCAATTATTAATTGTTGAAATAGTCATTAAAGCCACACACTTTGATATGAAGAACGTGGCATAGTAAATTCAAGTATAAATAAGAAATATATTTTATCTATGTTAATGAGTATATATCTGGTGTATACAAGGTAGAAATCCGTCTCTTTTGCGCTTTAAAACTTAAAAATAATCGCGTTTGTCAAAATGGACGTATACGTCTCGAAATCCTACATTGGGTTTTAAAAGCTTTACTGTTTGAAAAATAATAAATTTCTTGCTAACTAGGCTATAAATTTAATTTTATCTATCTCAATTAGAATATATCTGGTGGTTACAAGGTAGAAATCCGTTCTTTTTTGCGCTTTAAAACTTAAAAATAATGCGTTTGTTGAAATGGACGTATAAGTATAGAAATCCTACTTTCGGTTTTAAAATAACAAATAAAAATAAGTTACTTGCTTAATAAGCTATAGATTTAATTTCAATTTTGCACACTTTCAAATTGCATCTATATGTATTGATTAATATGTACTTAATGTCAAGGTGTGTGGCTTTAAACGTTGTAAGGAGAACGATCGCTTCGCCTCAGTTTTCAAAAGTTACTGGGTACGGCAAGTTGAGACCGATTTACATTAGTATTGGGTTATTCCTCGAGGAAAACATGCCTTGAATAATTTACACCCACCATAAGTGCGATGTTTGTCTTACAATGGCTGATTTTGAAAATCTTAATGAGTGAACTCGAGGATTACTCAGACGGTTTATATTGGATTCAAGTATATATATATATATATATATATATATATATATATATATATATAGCCAGTTCTTCATCAATTGTGCAGCGATTTTCACGAACTTTGTCTTATTAAGCGTAGGAATTTCCTTTCTGGAAATGTACACATCTTGCAATATTTTTTACAAATGCTGGGCCAAATTTTCAGAAATAACACGATACACAACTCGCGTGACTTACTCGTCGTAGATCTATTGATTAGAACATATACGCGTGTTTGTATTTGTTCATACTTCAGCGTTGGAAAACTATTTCATGCAAAAACTTCTTATGTAAATATGTTCATATGTGAATTTCATCTAAGTAAGATTATACACGTATGCAACATTGCCGAGGCCAACAACAACCATTGTGTTTCCCATCGGTTGGATGGCGACATCTTGCGGTGGAATTGGAACCGAAATAGATTTCGCTAGCGTTCCATTCTGGTCTATCTGCAGAACACTTTTCGTTTCATGCGAGCAGACGTATAGATTACCTTGGCAATCCAAAGTCATTCCACGAAGGTCAGCTCGACGGAACGTGTTCCGAAATATTACATCGCCATTGTCACCATAGCAACAAATCTGCTCGCGGTCGGACATGTACGTAAGATTTTTTGCCGGATCGTATGCCACGCCTCCATGACCGGTTTTGTCTTTTCTCTTGGTGATGGTTTTCCCGATTTGTCCGCTTTGTTCAACAACCGATACACTTCTGGTTCCCTGCGAGTAGCATATTCCGAGAAGCTTACTCCGGTAACCACACATCCTGTAGGCTTTAAATGACGTATGTAGGTCCTTCAAATGCGTCAGAAAATTCCCCTCGATTGACATCAGTTTTATGATGCCCTCTTTTGGCAGTGAAATTGCAGCAGTTTTGTCTTCTACAAAACAAACACCACGAGGAACGGATGAAAGCTTCATCTGAGACAGAAACATACCGGTATGGTCAAAAAGCTTGACGCTGCAGTTGTTGAAGTCGGCGACAATAATGTCGCCAGATGATCCCATGTCAACCGAGTTGAAAATGGAGTCCTTTGTATCGCCGTCTCGTTTGCCATTTAGTAGACCGGTAATCTGGGCGGAACGATGGATAAATGGTTTCGAAAATCTGTTTTGGTTCTGCTTCTTTAAAGCATTCACTCTTCCCAGTTGTTTAACTGTGTTTGCCAGTACTGATAGATTGTCTTCTGGCATAAATTTTAATTCTACATCCTTAAAATCTGTTCTTTCTTCTTTAGTCATGCGTTCATATTCATCGCATTCATCCCTCATGGACTGAGGTGCAACGCCCTGAAATGTAATGTTCAACCCATTAATGCCTAGTGGACTCTCCCATCCTTCTAAATTGGATAAAGTTATTTCCAAAATTAGGGATGTCTAGTATAATAATTTCTATATTTAGAATATTATTTTAAGCAAACAGCGCAGCCTCATGCGGTGTCTTATCTGGGTCTACGTATTTGCCAAGGTTTTTTTTCTAGACGCTATGCATAAATGGGTTAATGATTTAAAATACATTTTATATAACCATATCAGACGTCGTTGGTATGCTCATCAATATCTTCATACACAGTATAAAATATTATATGTTTTTTCACCAATCACATTTTTAAAAAAGTCAAATGAATCAGTCAATGGCATTTTCATAATCAAAACGACATAACATCAAAAATGACCTTCAACACTTACCTCAGGGTCAGCGTTATTGGCCATGTTCAGTGCGTTCTGTATAGCGTCCCTGAGTTTGCGTGTTCCGTCGATTTTGCACTGCATCATTTCCTCGTAGTTACTACATAAAACCTCCATCTCCTTCTAGAACAAATAATACACAACGCGATGTTATTTAAGCGACAAAGGTGATCGCATATTGTGTGATGATTTATAAATAGAGAATAATAGGTTAGTGTTGATTATAGATCAGGTTTATCATGCGAGGCTTAGAAAACAAAAAGCACGAGCCTTGGCGAGTGATTTTTCGTTTTCGTGCCGAGCATGATAAAGCTGATCTATAATCAACACTTATCTATTATTCTATTTATCCCACTATGTATTTAGTAAACCTTTTTATTTAAACAAAATTAGTTTAACTGGATAATTTCGCTGGATTTATGACGTCATTTTGTCGAAAAAATGACGTCATTTCGTGCCGCGGTTTATAGCAGAAAATTAATCAACGGGGCTTTAATCAACCGAATTCGCTGTAAAAGTGGCATACATTTTCTTCAAGGACAACACACCATTTTCAATATTGACAAACCTCTTAAGATATCTTACCTTAAGTTTTACTTGATCTTGAGACAACTTCAGTTCAAATTTTCTATTCGAAAACGGATAAATTTATGCTACAGACGGGTATACCATTTTTATTTTTAGCGATATTTACGCGCTAACAGTATACAGTTTTAGTATAAAGCGTCTTCAGCACGAAATAGCGAGTGACGTTATGAAGTTTATGAATTTAATAAACTTAGTGAAGTTTCATTAGAGATTAATTAATATTTGTCCAGGTACTTATCCTCCCCAGTAATGGATTCGAAATCATTGCAAAAACAATTTGTATATGGATTTGTAATTACACATGTATTAGTACAAAATTCGAAATTATCATGACACAAATCTGACTTAATGTGCTTACCTTCAAGTCGTCTTCAAGTTTATCCAGATGCTCTACTAAAGACATTTTAAACCTCGCAATTTCGTTAAATATCGGCTGCTCTTTTGTTGACAGCGCTACACGATTATCAGCACCGGAAGTGATAATGGCTTGGTTGGCTGATGGTCTACTCTTGTGGCTTGGCACAACAAGACGTTTGGAGGTATCTTGATGGTGGTTGGGTCTACTGTTAGACCGATCTATCACTGTCAGATCTGCTTTTTCTGGCCTTGTATTGTTTTTAATGTAAGATTCGGGCTTAATTGCCCGGTTTGTTTTCTCTAATGTGCTGTTTTCTTCTCTTGTCTGTCCTTGCGATGAAAGCAAATCGGCGTTCACACGTGTAACGCTTGTCTCGGTGTGATGGGATGCACGACTTATTTCGCATGCGATATGTTTCCGCTCGTTGATGCATGAGACGCAGACTAGATGATGATGGTCTTGGCAGTAGTAGTCCATAGATTCTTCATGATCAGTGCATATTCCATAGGCCGGGTCCAAACTTGTGGAACTTTTCTTGGCAGTTTTGTTTTCTGTGATTGTATTTTGATTGATTTGTTTGGCTTCTGCCGATTTTAATGCTGTTTTATCGCTCTGTATCGATCGAGTTTGGTGCACGTTGTGTGATTTCTTTGCTTGATTGTATTTAATGTTACCTTCTTCGTCGATAGCAACTATTGTTTCACATAAACGATGATTTTGTATGACGCATGTAGAACACACAGCACAGTTGTGATCTTGACAGTAAAGGTCTAGCAGTTGTTCATGATCCCCACATGTCCCGTACGACGCACGCGGATGTGTTCTTGCTTGTCTGTCTTCTGTATACCCTGAGACCGGCTTATCATTGTTGCCCATTCGCTCACGACTCTGTATCGGCGAAAGCTTCGGATACTTGTACTGAATACTTCCCGTTTGACCGATGGCAACAACGGTTTCACATATGCGGTGACTCCGAATCACACACGTCGAGCACACGGGACGATGGTGGTTCTGGCAGAAAAGATCAAGGAGCTTTCCGGGATGACTCGGACAGAGCTCGTAAGATTTGCTACCCGTGCGTTTTGGCCGTATTTGCGCGTCGTCTACGTCCATCAGAGCGTGCGTTTTGGTGGCGCGCATTTGTCTGTGACTCTGTGTGCACTTGTAGCACAGCGCGTGTTGGCACGTGGAGCACCAGTACAACGCCGGAACTGCCTCGGAGTCTTCGACGCATGGATCGCATTTTCTTTGTGCTGAGACTGACCCAAAGTGTCTGTCGAATTCTTGAGGGAACGAATCGATTGTCGACGTCATATGTTAACCAGTTTAAATCACTTTACCCTTACTAAAATATGATCATGTTTCAATGTTCATGACTTCTTGACTAATCGTCCAACTGACATTTCTTTTTCTTTTTAAATTCGAATTTAAATTAATTTCCAAAAATATATCATTTTTATAAGTTCTTATTGATATGAATTCCAATAACAAAGCAGTTGTAGAAATACATACTGTACAAGTACAGCTTTTATTCAGATATTCTGTCGTTTTCTGTTTACGGTCTGATCCTTTAGCGTTAAATATCTCACAAATTGGCAGAATGGGTTTAATGAACTGTATCTGAAAGCAAGACATTTGATACAAGTTTGTTCAAAATGTAGTATAGCCCTTTGCATGCCGGGAAATTTGTCTTCTGCTAAAATGTCGTCTGCAGAATTTCTAAAATTAGAATTTTCTTCAATTTTTTTTTCAAAGAATACTATCAGAATAGCAAACAGTTTGGATCCTGATGAGACGCCACGTTCTGTGGCGTCTCATCTGGATCCAAACTGTTTGCAAAGGCCTTCAAAATTCGGTTCCCGCACTGAAAGAGCTAGTACCTCTTTCCTCATTATTATGCAAGCCATTGTTATATACGTGTGTTCTATTAAAATCGTGCAGCCATTTATCAAATGAAATATTTTAATGAATTACACTGATATTGTCTTGTTAGTTAAACGTTTAACATTAAGCATTGCAAAAGGAACACACAAGAGAGCAATGTAAAAGATCGTTGTTTTCATTTAACAACATAAAAGTGAAGAATAAAATCAAGTTTGCCAGTTTATTGTGTAAAATCCAGTTGCTAGAAAAGAAACGACATATGTATTAACAGCCCATAAACCTTCAAAATCGACGAAGATTTCATACAATATTTCGAAAAATGCAGTTAATATATACAACAGCAGTGTTCCTTATCGTAATAGCCAAAAGTTCGACGCTAGATGTGGTCTGGTAAAATAGATTCAACAAGATACAAAATACCTTTTTTGTTCTTTTTCTGCGGGACAATATATTTAATACATGTTCATTATTCAAGTGGGTGTTTGTGTGTCGAATGAATAAATATCGTTGTGGGAAATTAAAATATAATATATTGCTCCACAAAAAAATAACAAACGAGTAGTTTGTATCTCGTTAAATTTATGTTACCATACCACATTTAGTGTTGAAAATTTGGCTATTGCTACTAGGGACACTAATTTGCGATAAATAATTTTATGTTATAAAATATTTTGCGAAATATTCGTTGATTTGTAGTATTTATACTCTCTTTAAAAACTATGTCACGCCCTATATGCACAAGACAGCATCACTTCCTCAAGTCACGAATCTCTCTGTGCAATAATAAATACTTGAACCTCGCTCAGGGAAAACGGGGTTTAATACATGTGCGTAAATATGACGAAGTTCATGCAAAACGCTAAACTGAAATTGAATCAATAACTGTAATGCATTTTGGATGTTCAGGATTCTCCAGTGTCGACTTTGGCAAGCGCCTGAGCTTACACGTGAGTCTCACCCAGGGAAAACAACATTTATCGAATGTGCGTAAAGTGCCGTCCCAGATTAGCCTGTGCAGTCCGCACAGAACAGGATTTTCGCTGAAAAGAGACTTATTTAAACGAAAGATACTATACCAGCGGAAAGTGCTGTCTGTGATTGACCTGTAAGGACTTTCCATGCTAAACACTGATGATTTTAATGAACATGCATTAAACCCTGTTTTCCCAGAGCTACGCTCATTTGTTATAGTTTTGATACTTTTAACGCTTTGCATGCTGGGAAATTTGTCATCTGCTAAAATGTCGTCTGCAGAATTTCTAAAACAAGCATTTTCTTCAATTTTTTTCAAAGAATACTATCAGAATAGCAAACAGTTTGGATCCTGATGAGACGCCACGTTCTGTGGCGTCTCATCTGGATCCAAACTGTTTGCAAAGGCTTTTAAAATTCGGTTCCCGCACTGAAAGGGTTAAACAGTGCTTGATTTTATATGCGAAGGAAATATAACCCGTAAAGGTGAAACAAAAAGCAAGATTGTTTGACCTTTAAATTCCATATATAGTCTCCACAGTTCGTGTCTGCGGACTAAACTAAGAATAAAATCCCTGATGCATGTCATAGTTGGTGAAATCACGTCGATGATGTTATATACATGTACTTCTTAACCGCTCAGCAAAGTAATATGGAGATACGTATACTTTACCAAGTTTAAAGGAAGAAAACAAAGTACGTTTTATCTTTTTTATTTCACTACATGTATTGATACGAAATATGAGAACGAATGCGCACACTCCAACATATATTTAAAGTATATTACTAAAAAAACTCTTTACACAAATAATGATAGTTGCAATCGCTTGCTAAAATGGTACAGGAAAACAATTTTTTCAAGATCAGGCACTTATAATCTTAGCAAATGGTGCTGCATGTTTATTACGTTTGTTACAAAAGAACAATACATGTACCTGCTACAGACTGTGCTGATTATTGTCCGAATTAGACCTGATATACATGTTTGACAAATAAGATACATGATTTTAAGAAAGGAAAGCACGCGCACTCAATGTTATTTTTTGAAATGTTTAAACAATTATACATTCGTTGAATGATCTAAATGGATACATACTTAACGTTTTTTGGATGATTTAATGCTTTCAACACTGCATACATTTGTGTATACATGTATTAACAAGTTTTTAATTATTAAAAACTACAGCAACATCCATATGCTATACGATGTAACAAACATGTAGCATTTTAGTTGAGAATATTATTTAAAGGTGCGATGTCAATGGAAATCTCTACATGTCGAAAGTTATCAGTATCTTTCACGCGCATGCAACACCATTTATACACATTAAATGAGATTGTATATGTGAACAATTTCTCCAAGACCTACAACCACCATTTTGTTTCCCATCGGCTCGATGGCGACATCTTGCGGTGAGATCGGGACTAAGATAGACTTGATCAGCGTTCCGTCTGGAGCGATCTGCAGGACCTGACCCGAGTCGTGTGAGCAGACGTAAATGTTTCCTTGACAATCGATCGCCATTCCGCGCAGGTCCGTTTTTCTGTACGTGTTCCGAAAAATTTGTTTCCCTGCGCCATTAAAACAAGTGATGGCGTCCCTATCGGACATGTACATGAAATTCTTAACCGGATCGTAGGCCACGCCACCTAGGCCCTTGTAATCGCGCTTCCGGGTGATCGTTTTCTCGATCCTTCCGTTGCGCTCAAAAATCGACAAGCTTCTGCAGGCCTTTGAGTAACATATCCCCATCAGCTTACTCCGGAAGTTGCATATCCGGTAGGCTTTGAAAGAGGTGTGCAGCTCTCGTAGGTGCGACAGGAACTTCCCCTCGATGGACATCAGCTTGATGAGACCTTCTTCCGGTAGCGCAATTGCGGCAATCTTGTCCGGAAACAGACAGACGCCACGTGGTGGTGAGTTTAGCTTCGCCTGTGACCGGAACATGCCGTACTGGTCGAACAACTTCACGCTGCAATTGTTGAAATCTGACAAAATGATGTCGCCTGCTTCCCCTATGTCAACGGAGTTGAAAATACAACCATTGCGGTCGCCCTTGATTTTGCCGTTCAAGACGCCATTTTTCTGCGCTGAGCAGTTGCGGAACGGTTTGGTTATCTCCCTTTTCTCCGAAATCTCCACGTAGCCGATTCTGTCAAGCATCTTGGCCATTCGTACTAGATTTTCATCGGCGGTAAAGACCAAATCGACTTCTTTGTAATCAACCCGCTCTTCGTCAGCCATTTGTTCATACTTTTCACACTCATCTCTCAAGGTTTGATTTGCAATAACCTGAAAGAGGACTTTGGATTGAAAGCTTAGTTCTTGAACCTATTCTCATACTAAAAAATATTGATCCTCTACAACAGTTGAAGCGATTGCCTGCTTGCACCGTATAATCTAAGTACGGTAATTATGACATTGATAATTATAACAGGTAGCCATTTATGCATCATCACCGTCATCATCAGCATCATCGTCATCATCATCACCGTCATCGTCGTCGTCATCATCATTACCATCATTACCATCATCATCACCATCATCATCATCATCATCATTACCATCATCACCATCATCATCACCATCATCATCACCATCATCATCTTCATCATCACCATTAATAACAATAATAATAATAATATTAATAATTATAATAATAATAAAAATAATATGATCATCATCATCATCACCATCACCATCAATAACAATAATAATTATATTAATATTAATAATTATAATAATAATAACAATAATAACATCATCATCATCATCATCATCGCTGTTCGCAGCTTACCTGTTGATAGTCAGTTCCTGTGTCTGCCCCGTCCGTCATGACGCTAAGTGCGCTCTGTATGGAGTCCCTCAGTCCCCGACTGCGGTCGACCTTGCCCTGAAGGATGTCTTCATAGTCACGGCATACGGCGTCCACTTCGTCCTGTCGGGGCGAGGATTGGAGATATTATTGGAAAGTGTTATTGTTATATGGGAATTAGTGAATTTGAGAAACATAAACATCATCAAGGTTTTCATTCGTTATCGTGGTCTAATATCACCCTTTTATGATGCCGTCATAGTACCGGCAACGGCGTCAACTTTCCCCATGTGTTGCCGTGGAGGATGGAAATTTGATGTTTTCCTATGCAGTACTTGTCTTGGGTCGTGTGCCATAAACGGCCAGCGTAGCTATAGATCAGCCTGCGCTGGTCAGGAGCCACTCTGTCTGCTATAAAATCAGGCAAAGTTTCTTGGCCCCATTGGCGGACATTGCAACTCCAGATCAGATTTCGCATATATGGCATAAGACCCATTTTCGTATGACGCGGAACAGTATCAAATCACGTTTCTATCATTATTTGTCGGCAAACTCAGCAGTTGCCTATCTAATGTGTGGTTACTTAGCGACTCAACCTTAAACCTCATGGTTTAATTTGTACGCTGCAGAACTCCAAATTGTTGTTTATCGAAAACGATTTTTAATGAATGTTTTGGCAAAGACTCGTAGAAGGGTGTGAGTGACAAAGATGTAGACAAATAGGTTTTTCGTCCATAAGGTGCTTTCAAAACGAAACGTTCATGTGAACGTTTTTATTCAATGATTTGCTCTAAGGTATAAAACCGCTTATCCTCCTATCTAATGCACATTTCTTTACAATTTCTTGTTACAATATGTCCCTTTTTTCCAAAGCGGGTTTAAAAAGTTTTCTTCCAAAAACAGTGACATAATAACACTCACAAGTTCCAGCAAGGCGTTCCGATGTCATTGTAAACCTTTTTATGATTTTGAAATAGCAATAACATATGATATCAAAACGTCAGTGGTTTCCTTTGTTTCACTTCAAGTTAATTAGTAAATCGGTGTAGAACTACTCGTAATAAGAATTGTTAATTAGTCGATGAAATAACATGCACACATCAAACTTTTTATTATCAAAGAATATAATTATAATAACAAGAATACACGCACCTTTATTTTATCCTCCAGCTCGTCCAAAAGTTGTATAACTGACATCTTTAGTTTTGAAACCTCGTCTAATATGGTCTCCTTCCGAGTGATAAGCCTGGACCGGGCGCCTTCTTTCGTCGCCAAGACGGTTTCAACAATTTCTATCGCGTGTTTCAGTCGCTGCGCCAGCGTCCTGTTAGTTTTCTTGGTCCGAATGTTGCGCGCGGCGCGATCTATCGCCAGAATGGTGTCGCAGCGTCGATGGTTTAAGGCGACACACGTTGCGCACACCGGATACTGGTGATCCTGGCAGAAGAGATCAAGCAGCTTCCCTCGGTGATCCGGGCAGATCTCGTGCGATTGGATCATGCGCGTCGGGCGCTCCCGAGCGTCATCAATGTCCATAAGCGCGTGAGTTTTCGTTATCCGCATCCCCCTGTGGCTCTTTGTGCACATGTCGCATAGCGCTTCTCGGCACGTGGGGCACCAGTAAAGCGCCGCAACAATGTCCGAGTTTTCGTGACACGGATCGCACTTCCGGTCTGCGCGAATCTGAAGCGCCATCGTCGCACGTTCGCCTCGGTCTGTTGGCGATGGCAGCGATGCAATTGAAGACCTGTTGGACCGCGGTCCGTTAACAGAAGTCCGTGACGTCATGTCCCCTTCACCGGAAGTCTTCGGTACGGCGTTTAGTTCCCGGCAGATTGGGCACGGAAAGAAGCGGTTCTTCGCGCCGGGGAGCTTCGCGATGTAAACGTTCAAGCAGGTTTCACAGAACGAATGAAGACACGCGAGGCTTTTCGGATTTTTGAAACGGCTGTGACAGAGTTGGCAGTTGATCAACTCGTCGGAAAAGGCATTGATTGACGACCGCCGACGGGAAACGCGGGGCTCCGTCAACTTAAAGGTGCCCCCAATTTCGGAGTCCGTTTCCGCGTTGGACACATCCATATTTCAATACACTGCGTATATCTTTGATAGTATATAACATTTTCTCACATTTTGCATAGTTCGATATATTTTTACTTTCTATGTTATTTTGTTTAATTATTTGAGTTTAAAGTGTCGATCTTATTCGGTCGCTTCCATAACATTTAACAAGTGTAACAAAATTTACGATAGATCACAATCGAATGTTTTACATTTGGTTGTTAGCAACTTGTTTAAGTCAAAAGAACCAGTGATCTGTTTGAATTCACTTGTAACGCGATACTCAGGTTCTTTATGATTAATTTTATGTACCGGCGTACTGGATTATCAACGCCGTTTTGTTTTGATATTCCATAAGTATTTAATTCAGACTTAATCATCGCTTAATAGGGGAAATTTGACCACAGCGCTAACTAATTCATCTTTACTTATGCACAATCAGATAATCACTTTCCATGCTTTATCGGCAAAAAAGCACTTAAAAAAACAAGTCCGCAACTGAACAAAGATGAAGCATTTTAAATGCAAACTGTTTATCTGGTCAAGGAAAATACAATGTTTCGCATTAATTTCCGTTGATAATCGTCTAACATACAACGAAATTTTAAATTGTTGCATGCTTATAAAGAAGAGATTTGTTTGTAAGGGAATTTTTAGAATGACTTCCGCCGTACAATTCGAAACTAAAACTTTTAACAACACTTGCGCGACTGAACGTGTGTACAAAACTTAAATGAGGGAAATGAAATCACGGTTATACCCCGAATGCAAACACATTTTCTTTTCATTTAATAACGTAGTCTTTGTTTTATATTAATTGCGTTTATGACTTTTTATATCAGTTCTATTTTTCAGGATGTCTTGAACACACCAGCGTTCTAACACAGCTAATAAAGGAGGTTAATGCAACCAAAGGAGATCTGACGGTCTTGTGGACTTAGCATATGCATATGGAGCAGTTCCCCCCCCCCCCCCCCACCCCACTGAAGATATATGTTGTATCTGAATTGCTGAAACACTATTTTGACGACTTCAAGATGCCCTTCACAGTGTCTGACTATCCAATCATCATGGACACGCCCCGAGGTTGGGATAGTTACCGATTGTATTACCTCTGTCATTCTTTTCTCTGATGGTGCAATCAGCAGAATAGATGAGTCGAGGTACAATAACCATCTTAGGAATACGCCACCAGAGAATCAATGCTCTCGAAAGTCATTTTAAAGTCCAGAGTCATGCACATCTGCCTTTTAGATTTAACACTACCCTTAGTTTAAGTCAAATGTGACCTGTTGGAAAAATCATCCATTCTTGAATGGTCGACTACATCGCTGCGAGAGAGGAGCGTAATATGACGACTAGGGTTCCCTCATTGCCATCATGGCCCTAAGAGCCAGCGCTCTGGCATTCCTAGAAGCTTGTGTGTGTAATTTAAGTTTATGAGGAATTTCCGCGCATGAGGCTGCATTATGTGAGGACCCGGAGCGTGTCGTAGCACTCCTACCTAAAACACAACTTGAATCACGAATGTTGGGACGAATTTTGATTTTTTGCTGAAATTTCAAGCCATTAGGTGTTTTTTTTAATGAAAGATATTTGTTTATTTGTGTAAGGTCTTCTGTTGTGGCGGGAGAGGGGGCGGAGTACCCGGAGAAAATTCCACAGGTCCATCATCTAAATTCACATGCTTCCGGGAACGGAGATTTAACACGAGTCGCCTAGGTGAGACGTGCGTTTACTACTCATTGCGCAAACCGGACACCCGCGTTCGAGGAAGCGTATTCTCCGTATGCAGCAACTAGATCGTCTTGAGTACATGCTTCTGTGCGTGTGCGGGCGATAACCTTTTTCCAACATCGGCGGGTTGTCTCTGGACCACTTACTACTACATCAACCTCCTCAATGTGACTGAGGCTGCATGTGTTTGCGTTTTTTTTCAATTTCTGGGGAGCATCCTTGCAGAGTGAGAATCCCTGGGAGATGAAGCTGATTTACCGGTATGTCTCCGTGATTGTACACGCCTCCCTGGTTATGTTTTGAACATATTTGACGTTATTTCGCATTAAACTTCGTTTGTATGACTACTGAAAGTATCCTTTATTTGCATAAATATACATAATAGTAACTGTTTCTGTATAATACTTATCTCCTCATGGAGCAATGATAAAATGTCAACCACAAAGCTTGGACAAAATGTTTGTCAGCTTTGATCTTTGATCAAACATATACGTCTGAAAACTAAACAACACATACTTGGTTGATAAGGAATATTAATTGTTAACATAGATAATTATAAATAAATGTATCAAAAGTGTCAATCACATAATAAACGAATGTTTTAAAGCACGTATCATGTTAGTTTTTCCATAACTTAGCACACCATGTAGTGAACACTATTTTAACTGACAACTTACCACTTATAAGGACAAATGATGGGTATTAAAGTAATCAGAATCGATACCGAACACCGAAAGTGCAGTCTTAACATAAAAGGGTTGTACGCTAGTCGGTGCACCTGTGTTAGATCCCTCCAAACATATGTCGACGCATCACATTACCGTTAGCAATAATACAAGTTAATGTTGCGGCGATAACTGCCCCTGGCGCCCCATCAACTGCTTTTCTGTATTTGTTCGTTCTTAGAGTCTTCAGTTCGCGCGTCCGCTCTCTCGAAATTCATTTTCATAGCGTGATTGATTGTCGTTTACTTTTGCAAGCTTTCACAACTTCACAGTTGTTTTATTGTGTAGTATTCCAGGAACCAAATATCATCAGACCACAGCAATGTACATTTCAACCAAAACACAAAATAACGTCATGGGGTTTTCAGCTGTCGTCTGCAGTACACCGTGTACACCATTAAGCACAAAATGACACTTGCCACGTGTCATAACAGAATATCCCGTACAATATCGTTTACGAATTTCCCAAACAAAATCTTGTCTTTGTCCAGAACCCTCTCGAAGATTAATCAGCAGACCTATGGAAGGGTATATCCGCCAGTTCTCGCATTATGCTTTATGGCATTGTATTTCATGCAATTCATTTTCCATGTTGCTATTTATAATTGCATTTTGCTTAATGACATTTTATATCATGCAATTTATAATTCATGTCGCCATTTAAACTTGCATTTTCATATTTATGATATTAATTGAAATGATACGTTTGAGTGACAGTTTTTTTTTATAGAAGGTTTATCCGCCAGTACAGTACATGCTTATTGCTAAATGACAATTTCATATTTCTTAATGACAATTGTTATTGCTTATTGACAACTCCACTTCGACATATTACAACTTGCATTTGAATTCTGTTACATTACAATTGTATGTTTTTTTCTCGCATTTGCTTTGGAAACAATTCCGTGTTCATGCGCCTTAAGGCTTATGTGCAATCCCTTTATGAATACCATTTGTTTTTGGTGCAATATATTTTGCGTTCAGCTTTTCAATATTGAACTGTTATTTACTTCTGTGCTTGCCTTAGTGCATTTCACTTTGTTGCTGCTTCGATGATCTTTGTATGCATGTACAGCGTTATTTTATTACATTTGACGTTTTAGCGCAAATTATTATACAGGGAGAAAACTCTGGCTGGTCTACGATGATTTCGGGCGTGTAGACTACTTTTGTCGAAACAATTATATTGACGTCCGAGCTTGTTTTGCTGATAGTACATACCACAAAGAGATATTCGTTCAGGAAAGTTTATTCTAAAGAATATGAGTACGCGTGTATGCGTGCGTTTATATGTGCATGCGCGAGTGAGCGGTGGTTGTGTTTTGTGCGTTCATGTGTGTTTCCATGCTTATGACGACTGTGCGAGAATATATTGCGAAGCCCAATTTTTACTTTGCGAGATCATAAGGAGAGCGGAGTTCCCGGAGGAAAACTCACCTGTCCAGTATGTGAGCAACAACTAAACCCACATGCACCGAGTGGGTTTGATCAAGTCCGCCTATGTGAGAAGCGAATGTTCAAAGCACAACTCTAGCTTGATAGTCACGCGATACTCAAATCTTTCCTGACAAAGTGATCAAACATTTACAAGGAATGAACGCTCTGAGCACTTAGTAATTATTAAATGAGAAAGTAAGCACTTTGTGCACTGATGGAAAAATGGCGGAAAAAACATTCTGTTTGACAATTAATATTAGTTAAGCTGGTACATTGACTTTCAACAACAAAAATGTTGCCATCGTGTGTTCCTACGATTAAACTACATTCATTACTTATATGAGCATACAAACTTCTAAGATAAACATTATTGAAGACACTATGAACGACGATGTGTTTTTTTGTTGTTTTGAAACGGTTTATTTTGATTTTCTGAGTTGTTTTAGAATGTCTTCAAATTCGCACTTTAAAAACGGTTCTCAATACGTTATCCCCTGACAGATGGCAATTTACATAAAATGCTTTAAACTGTTAAAAGGATGTAAAATATAAAAGTTGCATGCGTGAAAGACATTCATCGACATTCCTTGTCTTCTGCGTTGCATAGATGCATTTCCAAAAAATAATATATCAGTCCATTTGTAAACGGTCACACGCATTTAAATAAAACTGGCTTATAATCACTTAACATTTAACAATATAATAAAATATAATTTTTCAAAATATAAAAACAATTGAGATTTGCGTATTCTAAAATATGGTGAAAAACAGTAGATTATTTAAAAATAAATAATTGTTATGCACTCAATATTTTGCGCAATATTGTATTCTTGATTATTTTAATTGCACAATGCCTTCATTTGTCCTTCAAATTAATTGATCTTTATTATTAATTTTTATATTTTGGCAATATCTCTGAAATTGTTATCTAACGAATGTTTGGACGAATTTTGACATATAACTGCAATTTCTGGATATTAAATTTTAATATATTTTTCTTTTCAATTTTAAGTTAGTATTGTTCTTCGGTGTGTGTTTGGGGGGGGGGGGGGGGCGGAGAACCCGGAGGAAACCGCTCTCCCGGTTTTATGACCACTACCAAAACTCACTTGCGCCCGGATTGTAAATAGACACCGGGCCGCCGGATATTTTGTTGAATTTACGCAACTAGATGGACTTGTGCAAAGTTTGGCAAAATGATGATTTTCAGAAAAAAAGTGTCACAGATTCAAACAAGAATGTATACATTTTTGTGAACAGGCGAATAACGCTCGTGGCTAAGAAAAAGTATAACTCATTATTCCAAATCGATAAAATAATAAAGCTTTTGTAACGCTTATCCTCGATAATATTTAAAATACGAGTATTACTAACATAGCGTTTATAATTAGCAATAATTTATAAAAGCGTGCTTGGCGCAGTGGTAACACTCTTGCTTTTGCTTCCACAGGACCCGGGTTCGAATCCCGGGGAAACATTATAGATTTGTTTACAAACGTATTAAATGAGATTTTTCTAAACATCGAAAATCTGTGAACAAGTACCTTAAAATCATTTCTAAGATTTATGAAAAATGAAAATGACGTGCAAATCTTAGAATTATTTAACTGCGTTAAGTCAACAAAATATCCATTGACGACTCCAAAGTGCGCAGCTAATAATTAACGTTCTGTGTGACTGAAACGCAAAGACGGATATACGCAAGAACTGACAATCGAACGTTTTAGCCATGCATCAATTTGCTTGGGCACTAACAACTAGCCTGCTTCTGGCGTTTTACTGACTCGCAGAGACAAGGCTTTTTCGACAAAAATAGCTAGTTGTTCAATAGTAAACAAATAACTTGGAGTTTAATGAGCCCGATATTTCTGGTTCTCCGCTTTATATGAATTACATATTACACATTGTCATATCGCATTTGATTAACTTCATGTTGCGTCATGCTTTGCAACATGCTTAGTGCATATTGCTTTCGTCTTGTTGAATTGCTAGTGTAATTACTAGTGTAAAGTCGGAATGTGCAAACAGTATGTTGGTAACGAGTAGCACAATACAAAAAGCATTTGTCATATACCAAAATGCAATTGTAATATGTCAACATGGAGTTGTCGTTAAGCAATATGCAGTTGTCCTTAAGCAATATGCAATGGCAATTTAACAACATGAATGGACTGGCGGAAAGTGCATTCCATAGAAGATGAAATGTTTGCAAAGCAAATGCAACTGCCCTGTATCAGAAAGCCAGTAGTTTAAATAAGAATGCCATTTAGCATCATGCATGTTATGTTTTAAAATAACAATGTCATTTAACCTCGTGCATGTACTGGCCGATATTCCCTTCCATACAGACCGGCGTATTTTTGCGGTTTGACTGGCCATGGTCACAATCTACTAAATAGTATCCTTACACTCGTATAATTTAATGTACCAGCGACAACTTTAAACGACATAAGACACCATTTTGCACATAGAGACTTGCGTTACAATACATTTTCTTAAAGGGCAATCTTAGCTGGATTAATATGAGAATAATAAAAAATGTATTCATTTAGAAAACATTAAAGAACTCGACACAAAAATGTTTTTGCCCCTTCTTTTGTTCAGCTGTCTTCTATTTAAGTGTAACCCGTTTCAGTACAATGTTTTACTATAGTCTTTAACTTTATTTTAATGATTTAGTAGTAACAAATATGCGTGCCCTGCCAATATCTAAAAAAACTGTCAAAAGTGTAAAAAAAGCATTCGTGAAAAACATGTTTTTTATTTTATTTAGAGAGTACAGTTCTAGATGACTCCATGATATTTTGAATAATGTAACCTTTTTTCGCTTAAGGTTACAGTATACTAAATTATCGTTTCATGTAGTCTGTTCTCTTAATTTTTTTTATCTGAGTTGACTCGAAGGCATGTTTTACACTTTAAACTATTGTTCTGGTTTTATCTCGTGGAGATAGTGGTAGGACCTTTTTGTACACTGTGATAATTGATCAAGCAATATTGGAAGATGATAAATTTCGCTGTTGGAAGCCGCATTATGTGTGTAATTTATTAACATCGCATGACCATCTGGAGTCGTTTCAGGTACATTACATGTTTATAAAGTGTAAGCAGACCAAATCATTGATTATCGCTTTTAAATGATGCCAATGGAGAAAGGATAGGGGTCCAAATATTTTTTAAAGGTCATATATCCGTAATCGAATATCACTTGCGTTTGTAAAAAATATTTCGCAACGGGGTTTATACAATTCAAACCGTCGTTGTTCAGATACTTTTCAATCGTTCAACAGTTTAAATAAAGTTTATTGGTTCATTATTTGCTTGTATTAGTTTATTAGTGTTTAAGTCTTTCAGATTAATGTACCAGCTGTTGAATATAAATCAGTATATTGATGCATAAGACAATTATGTTTACATAACAGTAAGACAAACTTTCTTGCTTAAATAAAAAAGGAGAAAACTCTTTCCCGTGGTTCATGAGTTGTGTAAGCGATATTCTCCCTTTTATGCTTATTATAACATACGTGTTTTTTTTTCTGAAATAACAAAAAAGCCAACACAAACTTTTATGCAATACATAAAAAGTACACTTAGCCTATATAGTGCACGTGACCAATTCAGGTTATTAACAACGCGAGCCCCTTGTGAAATCCAGACTCGGGTTTGGTTAGACTCAAACTTTAAAAAACGTGTACGAACGGCAACCACGATGAAACGACCATTAACACTGTCCTGACATGAACTTGATCGTGACTATTCACTTTATTAAACTATCTCCGTTGCGAGTTCAACTTAAGTCTAAATCTTAAACGATCACGGTTAATTTATTTCAATAATGTTAAATGAAAAATTGCTTAAAGGGGCCTTTTCACAGATTTTGGCATTTTTTAACTTATTCATTAAATGCTTTATATCGATAAATGTAAACATTGGATCGTAAAAGCTCCAGTAAAAAATCAAGAATAAAATTTAAAAAAAGGAAAAGAACATTGCCCGGACCAGGTTTCGAACCAGTGACCCCTGGAGTCCTGCCAGTGTCCTGAAGTAAAAACGCTTTTTCCTACTGAGCTATTCCGCCGTGTACACATACTGAATGTATTTTATACCTTATATAAGCAATCTTCGTAGTTTCACAAAATTTAACGACAAAAACAGAACTCTCCAAATTATTCAATCGTTTCGCGTTGCAACGCTTTATAATTTTTAGGTTTTAAAATCGTCAAAAGATGCATATAATGGCTATATTAGACCATGGTAAATGTTCAGTATTACTGTTTCCTCACAAATATCATATCTAAAACGAAAATTTGCGAATCTGAAACAACTTTTTTCAATTTTGTCAATTTACCAAAGCGTGAAAAGATCCCTTTAAACTAATAACTATGCAAAGTACAATTGGGCGGCATCGCAGTCTAATTTATATAAAGTAGACCTCGTTAACACATGACTAATTGATTGACGTTATTATTTTTTTCGCATATAATTTTTTTTCTATACGGATTTATCACGCGATATGCATGTATATTTTTTCAGAGTTCAGTACAATTTACTGCTGAGAATGTGAAATGCCACACGGTGTATCAAACGTAAGAGTTACGCTGTCGTACTTTTTTATTCGCCTCTTCCTTCGTATAAAAATCAAAAGGTTTCTGTTTTCTGTGTCTGTAGCACGCGGCATAATTCTTGACGTCGGCTGAGGAGCAGATCCGGAAGGGGTAATCACGTGACAATAATGAAATGCGACGTCCATGCCGAGACTACAGGTGGAAGTAACGTACCCTGGTTAGTATATGGGTTCAGGAGCCCAATATAATCAAATAAATATATATAAAATCATGTATAATGAGAGAAAAATTGACAAAGAGCCATGAAAAAAATCCCCACCCTCTAATATTGGAATCATAACAAGGTCATTAACTAGAATTTATCATAGACCTGTCTTCGTGGGCCGCAAAAATGTCAAAAATAGCTTTAATCAAAAGCATTCCTTGGTCCTCTTATGGGTAATTGAACAACCTTTCAAAAAAAAAATTAACTTCAAAGAAATCTGTCCAGATGTTTACTCACAGTCGGACGATAACCAAGCAATTAGGTCTTTTCGTAATTAAGAAGTTGTCTCCCATTTCGGTAGGTATCACGAGTATCCCGTGTAAAACGCGGTCCGTCTAACATGCGAATATGACTCATATCCGCGGATTGACCGAAAAGTGCGGATATGGACGAATACAGGCAATATCGACACTTTGTCTGCAATGTTTAATAAAAAAACACAATATGGGTTAAATATGTTAGTATTGTCTCAAAATGTAACAATTTAATAGACATTATCATTTTCCAACTCTTAATTCATATCCGCGAACATGACGAAGTGCCAGAAGATTGTTTTAGGGCTACACACCACAAACAATATAACCATGCCGACACCACATATGTTTTGTTGTATAAGTTTACATAATGTTTATATAATATACTAAATGGATTATTATTCTTGATGTCGTCTCAAAACTTTAGTATTTAGATATACAATATGCTTTAGAAAATATTAAAACATTTTTGGGCCGATTATCGCCAGACCACAAGTAATTAATGATGTTACTTTTACTGGTTATATTTTTATTTGAAATAAAAATGTTTATTTAAATATACTGAATGTAATGAATGCAGTAAATATTGTCTGAAATGTCACTGTTTCAAGTGGCATTTTTCATTTGAAAATAAATGATGATTTCAAATGCGCGAATATGTTAAAATCGACGAATGTGGTTTATCCACTAAAGGATCTATATTTGTAGTGCTTTAATAACTTTATACAAGGTAAAATATCTTATATTTGATTGTTACTATTTATTTTATGCTTTCCGGTGGTTTATTGAGAAATATAAGTGAATGAAAACTGATCATTTCAATGTTTCAAACAGTGAAAATTAACAGTGAAAAATATCGATAATTTTCACTTTTTACTGTGAAATGACGACATTTTTTTGACGAAATGACGTCATTATCCCACCGAAAATCTTAAGTGAAACTCTTAAACAATATGTCCCGATTTTCGAAATTCCGTCTTGACAGAGTTGTCGTTTGTGCGGGTAGGCATACCTACTTCCGGTGTTATGGAAAACCATGGGGAAATACTACTGTTCCATCGTCAAATGCCTTAATTGTAGCGGTATAATAGGTACATTTTCAACAAAAGTAACATTACATAAATTGCCTAAAGACTCATTACAAGAAAAGCTTAGATGACAGCAATTAGCCGGAAAAATTTATTTCCAACGGCGTATAATCAAGTCTGTTCCGACCACTGTCGAGACGGAATCTGTCCAAACTCTGTTGACCGAAACTAAATTCCTACTGAAAATTTACCTCAGCGCAAAGTAGTAACAAAACATGAAAGAAAACAGTGTATATTAAGACAGCCACTTCCAGAAAATATCCCTGTCACCTCTGCCCTAGCATGTAGCACGCAGATACGCGTTTATTTCGTATGAATATTCTGTCTTTATATCGACTTTACTCGCTACAAAATTTCTCATCGGGATGACAAAATAACAGCTCGTGTATCGTGTAAAGTCGAGATATAAAGCGAATATTTATTAGGAATAAACGCTAATCACTGTCTCTCTGATATGGCTGGAAAATGAGCGGCATTTAAACGATTGATAAAAGTAATAAAGGGTATAATATGGCGAAAAAACCCTATATCGGCATGGACGTCGCCATCGTGACAGTCACGTGATTACCCCCTGTAATAGCGACATTTTACGTTACAACGTGACAGAACCTATGTATTTATCTGCGTCGTTTTGCCCCATTTTCAAAGCATCATATCAACGTCGTAAAATATATTTCATTTTTAATTTTTAAAACAATTTCGAGCGTGTATTTTCAAGGAATGGAACACGACAATACTCGATAAGTGCATTGTCACAGATATACATGTAAGAAAATGTGTTATCTGAAAGACACGTTCCATGTTAAGTTCATGGCGTAACCCTACATGCACATTCCATTTTGATTTACAATGCATAAACCGTAAATATTGACAAACATTATCGGATAGAAGAAATAAATTTTCGATAGTCGATTCGTTTTTTAGTTAAGAACTGTCAACCTGACTCGATCTTATAAAGTTTTCGCCACACGACAGTTTGACAAACAAAATCTATTGGCGCGGACTTGTATAAACTATTGCCCTTGTTTATTCTCGCTCTCGTTTACACTTACATTGAGTATTTAGTTTACTGCAAATATTCTCACATATAATTTATAAACATCAGGAAGTAAGTCGCAAAAATCTCTCACCTGTTGTTTTTGTAGGGATGTTTTGTTGCATTGCATAATAAGCTCACAAAAAGAATGTACCGAAGTTATACTCAATTAAACGATATATGAAAACTGTAAAAGATGGAACATTTCAGTGACCGCGCTGCTTGTGTGCAGCCATACAAAAACATACAAACAATAACTCCTTATAAACTTGAAAACAGTTTACGGTACTCGTAATCTGCAGTTCCCCTCAAAGCACCCTATCATTATGACGTCTTTAAAATCCCGAGTTTTACTCTGCACAAACGCAGGAAAGACTGCCGAACGGTAGGACGGACGAAAGGACGGACGAAGCGATGACTTTATGCCTCCCTTCCGGTGGCATAAGCAATATTCAAATAATAATAATAATAATAATAATAATAATAATAATAATAATAATAATAATAATAATAATAATAATAATAATAAAAATAATAATAATACTGATAATAATAGTAATAATAATAATAATAGTAGTAGTAGTAGTAGTAGTAGTAATAATAATAATAAAAAAATAAATAATAATAATACAAATAATAATAATAACCACCACCACTACCATCACCACCACCATGGCCACCACCACCACCACTACTACTACTACTAATATTATTAATAATTATAATAATAATCATCATCAAAACAATAATCATAATAATAATAATAACAAAAATTAAAACACAAGCCTCAACTTGCAATAAGAACATCACTACACCATTATAAAGTTAAAAAAAACTCAATAAAGTTTAGTTTATATTTGATTTACTTTAAACTAAAAAAACTTCATTTGGTCCCTCTTCAAGTTATATAGTGTATCAAGCTAATGATAGACCATTCTTTGTGAATTCTTTACTGCATTTGATCCGAGACCTGATTCAGCTAATGCAATAAAACTTGCACAGGTATGCATTCACCGGGCACACTTATTATACGCGACGCAAGAATCATGCGTTCATATATAATTAATGTCCATTAGGTAGTTTAATGATTGGTTATAGTTTCGATCTTATTCTTAATGAACACAATGCTGAAATAGGAGAGTATTATTCTTTGAGATATATGCGATAGCAAAAAGCGCAGTCCGACTCAAATGAATGCGTCATATCAAAGAATTGATACCCTTTTAAAACTATCAAATGACTTTCTTAAGTAAAACCTTACTAGTCATTATGGAAGCTTGTTTGTATTGCATTACAGGTTGGCGTATTTACGTGATGTTTTATAGCAAATGAATCAAATACACCCTGCAGTTTCATTGTCACTTTATATAAAGCTACTAGATAAGATTAATAGAACATCGTTCTGGGAAAACTGGGCTTAATACATGTGCGAAAAGAGTCGTTCCAGATTAGCATTTGTGGTCTGGAAAGGTATATCATGGACAATACTTTCCGTCCGAACAGGTTCTTTGCTACTTAAAAAAATCATTGAAACAAAAATACCACAATTAGCAGAGAGTGTCGTTCCTGATTACCCTGTGCGGAAAACATGCATAACCCGAAGTTCACCCAGAGCGAGGTTCATTAACGCCTATATGTTTATTATCCAACTCCTCATCAATCATGCTCAATAGAAGCATCATAATTATCTTCAACATCATAACCATGATCACCATCAGCAGCAGCAAGGCCTCATCTCCTTCCACATCATAAGCATCACCACCGTCACCATCACAACTAGTAACACAATCATAAGCATCACCACCGTCACCATCACAACCAGTAACACAATCATAAGCATCACCACCGTCACCATCACAACTAGTAACACAATCATAAGCATCACAACCGTCACCATCACAACCAGTAACACAATCATAAGCATCACCACCGTCACCATCACAAGTAGTAAAACAATCATAAGCATCACCACCGTCACCATCACAAATAGTAACACAATCATAAGCATCACCACCGTCAACATCACAACTAGTAACACAATCATAAGCATTACCACCGTCACCATCACAAGTAGTAATACAATCATAAGAATCACAACCGTCACCATCACAACAAGCAACACAATCAAAAGCATCACCACCGTCACCATCGCAACAAGTAACACAATCATAATCATCAACACCGTCACCATCACAACTAGTAACACAATCATAAGCATCACCACCGTCACCATCACAACTTGTAACACAATCATAAGCATCACCATCGTCACAACTAGTAACACAGTCATAAGCATCACCACTGTCACCATCACAAGTAGTAACACAATCATACGCATCACCACCGTCACCATCACAACTTGTAACACAATCATAAGCATCACCACCGTCACCATCACAACAAGTAACATAATCATAAGCATCGCCACCGTCATCATCACAACTAGTAACACAATCATAAGCAACACCACCGTCACCATCACAACTAGTAACACAATCATAAGCATCACCACCGTCACCATCGCAACTAGTAACACAATCATAAGCATCACCACCGTCACCATCACAACTAGTAACACAATCATAAGCATTACCACCGTCACCATCATAACTTGTAACACAATCATAAGCATCACCACCGTCACCGTCGCAACTAGTAACGCAACATAAGCATCACCATCGTCATCATCACAACTAGTAACACAATCATAAGCATCACCACCGTCACCATCACAACTAGTGCCACAATCATAAGCATCACCGCCGTCACTATCACAACTAGTTACACAATCATAAGCATCACCACTGTCACCATCACAACTAGCAACACAATCATAATCATCACCACCGTCAACATCACAACTAGTAACACAATTATAAGCATCACCACAGTCACTATCACAACTAGTAACCTAGTAACACAATCATAAGCATCACCACCGTCACCATCACAACTAGTAACACAATCATAAGCATCAACACCGTCACCATCACAACCAGTAACACAATCATAAGCATCACCACCGTCACCATCACAACTAGTAACACAATCATAAGCATCACAACCGTCACCATCACAACCAGTAACACAATCATAAGCATCACCACCGTCACCATCACAAGTAGTAAAACAATCATAAGCATCACCACCGTCACCGTCACAAATAGTAATACAATCATAAGCATCACCACCGTCAACATCACAACTAGTAACACAGTCATAAGCATCACCACTGTCACCATCACAAGTAGTAACACAATCATACGCATCACCACCGTCACCATCACAACTTGTAACACAATCATAAGCATCACCACCGTCACCATCACAACAAGTAACATAATCATAAGCATCGCCACCGTCATCATCACAACTAGTAACACAATCATAAGCAACACCACCGTCACCATCACAACTAGTAACACAATCATAAGCATCACCACCGTCGCCATCGCAACTAGTAACACAATCATAAGCATCACCACTGTCACCATCACAACTAGTAACACAATCATAAGCACTACCACCGTCACCATCATAACTTGTAACACAATCGTAAGCATCACCACCGTCACCGTCGCAATTAGTAACACAACTTAAGCATCACCACCGTCACCATCACAACTAGTGACACAATCATAAGCATCACCGCCGTCACCATCACAACTAGTTACACAATCATAAGCATCACCACTGTCACCATCACAACTAGCAACACAATCATAATCATCACCACCATCACCATCACAACGAGTAACACAATCATAAGCATCACCACAGTCACCATCACAACTAGCAACACAATCATAAGCATCACCACCGTCACCATCACAACTAGTAACACAATCATAATCATCAACACCGTCACCATCACAACTAGCAACACAATCATAAGCAACACCACTGTCACCATCACAACTTGTAACACAATCATAAGCATCACCACCGTCACCATCACAACCAGTAACACAATCATAAGCAACACCACCGTCACCATCACAACTAGTAACACAATCATAAGCATCACCACCGTCACCATCGCAACTAGTAACACAATCATAAGCATCACCACCGCCACCATCACAACTAGTAACACAATCATAAGCATTACCACTGTCACCATCACAACTTGTAACACAATCATAAGCATCACCACCGTCACCGTGGCAACAAGTAACACAACATAAGCATCACCACCGTCATCATCACAACTAGTAACACAATCATAAGCATCACCACCGTCACCATGACAACTAGTGACACAATCATAAGCATCACCGCCGTCACCATCACAACTAGTTACACAATCATAAGCATCACCACTGTCACCATCACAACTAGCAACACAATCATAATCATCACCACCATCACCATCAAAATGAGTACCACAATCATAAGCATCAACACAGTCACCATCACAACTAGCAACACAATCATAAGCATCAACACCGTCACCATCACAACTAGTAACACAATCATAATCATCACCACCGTCACCATCACAACTAGTAACACAATCATAAGCATCACCACCGTCACCATCACAACCAGTAACACAATCATTAGCATCACCACCGTCATCATCACAACTAGTAACACAATCATAAGCATCACAACCGTCTCCATCACAACCAGTAACACAATCATAAGCATCACCACCGTCACCATCACAAGTAGTAAAACAATCATAAGTATCACCACCGTCACCATCACAACTAGTAACACAATCATAAGCATTAACACCGTGAACATCACAACTAGTAACACAATCATAAGCATTACCACCGTCACCATCACAAGTAGTAACACAATCATAAGCATCACCACCGTCACCATCACAACAAGCAACACAATCAAAAGCATCACCACTGTCACCATCACAAGCAGTAACACAATCATAAGCAGTAGAGCAACAACCACCGACACTTGGTATTCTTTGTCGTCTTAATGACTGCCAGTATATTCAGCAGCCGCAACAGCAAAGAATGCTTACGATTGACAACCGGTGATGAAATGATGCTTTATTTTACTCTTCAATCTTTAACCCATTTATGCCTAACGTCTAGAAAAAAGGCATTGGAAAACAGCGTAGACCCAGATGAGACGCCGCATGATGCGGCGTCTCATCATGATCTGCGCTGTTTGCTTAAAATTCTGTAAGAAATATTCTTAATATAGAAATAAATATACTAGACATCCATAATTTGGAAATAAATTGATCCAATTTAGAAGGATTGGAGAGTCCACTAGGCATAAATGGTTTAAGCCGCTTCGTCAGCACTGAATGATGATATGTGAAATGTCAGTGGGGCAAGCAAAGAAGCTCATGGATGTCAGGTGGCAGCAGTCGAGGATGACGGCATACCGCGGCAGCCGCTATTTAATGTGTTGAAAGAACGTGGCCAAATATTTGTGCATCTTGCAACACGGATTGCAGAATTTGGTCCCTAAATGAATGTGAAATATTCCGTAGCACCTGTTAGCTGGAACAGCTTGCATTTGAGCTTAGCTTTGCAACTTGGAAGTTGCATGTGTTCACCTTGTAAAATTGGTTGTTTACGAAATGCATTGCCGCAATTACGAGTTATTTATGTGTACTATTTCGTAATTCGGAGTTAAGTCGAAACTACCAATTATGTAGTAGTTATGTAAAGTAACAAAGTCATACTTTAACAATATCAAACGTTTATCAATTAAAGACATGCATACGTCAAAAATGTTACTAAAATTTCAGTTAATTTTAATAATATATTTTACGAATTATTTAGTTGTAGTGATATCTAGTTGCTATGTAAGTAAACGAAGTCATACTTTTGATAATATATTTAACGAATTACTCAGTTGTAGTTATATCTAGGCTTTATGTTAAGTAAAAAAGTAATGATATAACATTTTGAAACGTCTATCAATAAAATAAATGCACACGTCAAGAATGTTATTTAAACGTCAGTTAATTTTGATACTATGTATTACGAATTATTCAGTTGTAGTTATGTATGTAGTTTGATATTAAAGGAAACATGATCAAAATGTAAAACTATTTGTTCGAACATTATACAGAAACGTTAAGTCGCATAAATCGGGAAGCCCATAATAAGAAGTTTGGTCCTACAATGGATATTTTGAATTATAACACCTTTCGTATGCATTGTCTCATTTATTTAATTTCGCTGCATTAACTATAGTTGTTTTTTTTATTAACTATGGGTTTTCGTTTGAACTTCGATCCGATGCATATCTGTAATTGATTTATAACTCTTAAGCATTTTATTGGTAACTTAACACAAGCCAATTAAAACAAAAGTTATAAACATAAAACACATTCGATTAAAATACCAAGGAGCACGTGACATCAAAAGACAATTTCAGATACACGCGCTTCGATGTTTATATATTTATAGGTTTTACATTTGAATTAAACTTCGAAAGGACACTAGCTGTAACAGCAAGACATGATTTGATCAAAGAAAGCTCATGTTGGCATGCTATACTTAACATGTTCGGCTTTTTTTCTCATTCTAAAAATGGACTCGAATCGCCGTCGATAAAAACTCGAATGGCGCTATAACTTTAATCATAACACGAAATGTCTTTTAATATAACATATCTTTTGAATTGTGTAACTTACAAGTGTAGCCCCTTCTAAGGATCTTGGATACACATTTCTTGTCAGTTTAATTTTGTTCAGCACATAACTGAAAAACATATAACCTCAGGAAATAAAAAACATAAAAAACATTTTAAAAAATGATCGGTCGACCTTTACATTTCTTGCACAGTTTCAGCCGTTGGCATGTGAATGAGTATCCAAGTAACTGTTGCAGCACACTGTTTATGGGAATCACAAATCGACGTAACCTGTATCCGCAAAATATGTACGGGTACAACATTTCCAATGATTAAAAAAGTAGTCGTACACGGAGACTACGCTTTGGGGTCGTTGCGATAGTTTTACCAACAACATTAATCTAAAAAGTATTCCCTGCTGGTGTCTAGATAACTAATTAAACAAATTAAGAGGCTTCTATAACTTGTATTGTATATAGAGGACACGTGTATACGCGAAAACATACTGCATATAAAATAAAAGTATTTAATGCTTAGTTACAATAAAATGATACACGAACACTATATATATATCTTTGTACTTTACGCGAATATTATAGTTTATAGCATTAATTTAAAATATCATTGTGCAAAACTGGTTAAAACTATAATCGAACAGTTTATATTTTTCTATAGCAAGGTCTACGTTCCGATGTATATAAACATGACATTTACACACACCCATTTTTATATCTAGTCGAAAGAGTTTTGTCAATTAGTGATAATCAAAAACAAAATGCATTGATTCTAGAAAAAAATACACATGGCCTATTTTCATCGCTAATGATATTTTTTATTGTGATCGCTTGTTTCGAGCGATTATGAGTTTCTGTGTCGAGATATTCACCAGACTTACAAAGTTTTCATGAGCTCTGGATTGAATTTGTATTTTACCCTTTATATCCCATTAATGTAATAAATTTTCGACAATTTCCTTTCAAAAATGTCATTTCGTTAGTTTGCTTACATATGTCAATTTCATTTGATGAATTATTTAAACCATGTAATTATGTATGTTACTGGGAACGTATGAGTCTCACTCCCTGGATAATGGGTCTTAATAGTTGTGGGTAAAGTGTCGTCCCATATTAGCCCGTGCAGTCACCACAGGCTAATCAGGGACGGCATTGTTCGCCTTTCTAATTATCTTTCTTAAAAGGGAGTCTCTTTTAGTGAAAATCCATTTCATACGGACAGTGTCGTCCCTGATTAGCCTGTGTGGACCGCACAGGCGATTTTGGAATGGCCCTTTACGCATTAAGCCCCGTTTATCCAGAGCGTGGCTTCAATAGATACATCATTTTCAGGGATGTGAACATTCAGCTTTTAATCTTCACATACAGCAGTCTCGTTTACTTTAATTTCCTCTGAAGATTCATGATTCCATCAAGGGGTTTTATGTGTCAATGTATTACTTGCTTTGTGATCTCAATGCGTTGCTTTATATTTGCCAATAAAAATATTCACCTTTTCGAAATAAGTGTCAGGAATTAAATTGATATTCCATGCACAAAGCATAACCGACGTTTAGGCAGTATAGTTGTTTTTATATAATGTTGATAAAAAATGAATTGATAAATTGGAATCACATTGAGTTTATGTTCTCCGCCGTTGACTTTTTTATAATTAATTTCAACTTCACGAGCCTGATGTTCATTTCAAAACTGGCATCCATGTGCAATCGTCCAAAACCTTGTGTTTTGTTGTTTGTAATGCCATTTATTACATAGGTCACTGATTTTTGGCAATAAATACTGGACTAGTGTATCTCCATTTCCTCTCCGGTTGCTGTGTCCCACGCGAAGACGCGACATTAACGTGCAAATATCCTTTACGAATGTACAAGAAGTAATTTAGAATTGGACAACCGGATGTCGTTCTTGAAAGACGATTGCCTCAATAGAAGGAAGAAGCCATTGATGACACTTGCAATAAATGCCTGCATGAAATATGAACTATTGAGTACATGTATAAGAGATAGGGAGATTTCTTTTCCAGGATGATTTAAAAATCAAATACATGTGCCGAAATATCTCAATTCTGATTGAGACAAGGTCCATTTCTTGCTTATTCAACGGTTGCAAATATAGAAATAACGCAAGACCTTCGGCGTTGTAATTCTTCATGGCTAAAGGATAATGAACATACCAATACTACTGTTATGATACCTGTTTATTATGTAGATGCTTGTGTTTATCCTCCGTGGTTACAACCTGATCTTAAGTTAAGTTGAGAATTCGACCTTTGTCTGTACCTTGATTTTAAATGAATGGTTCGCTAATTCAGACCATACAAGTCGCTATATGTGTAAAGTTAATACAACGTATTCTTGTCGGACGTACTTCGAAATGTGAATTAAATCAGCCAACTTCATATACTACAATTTAGATAACTTGTGTTGACTTCTTATTGTCATCAAATGTTCCTTTTTTTTTAATTTTGCTAGATAATAAAATAAACAAAAATAGCTTTTCCACAAATATCGACATTCCTATATAAAATTAATGTATATACTAATAAATTAATTTAATTTGATTCATAGTGCTAATCAGAACATTACAATCGAACATGTCATTGTAAATTACTTTCAGCAGCAATTACAATATAACAAGTTCACGCAAAAAATCACCTCAATTTAACATTAGTTTGCAATGAACAATTAATTTGATTTGGCGTAAGAAAAAACAAAAACAATTTGATTAATCAGTTTAAAATGTAATGTGATTTACTGTTGTTTTTGTATGTAGAACACGAGTTGCTCTTTATCAAATGATAGCATCAATATTGGGCTTGTCACTTGAAGCGTCGTCAAAAACTATTAAGTGCATTTGCTGTTGCACTTTTTTACCTTTCGAAACATTGATTAAGCTTACCAAAGCATTTCTATCTTAATTATGAAACGATGATAGTAATCTAGTTGAACACTTGAATAACAATAATAGTGATTGAGGAATGGTTTGAACTCAGCCAGTGCATTTGAACCAATCTCAACGAGCGAACATCATTTGCTTTAATAGTTATCATTTCATTTCAAACGTCCTATTTATCTTAATGTTTGTACGACGCGATATGTGAATTTCAAGTTTTATTGTCAGCCTTCTTATTAAATATGCCTCATCCATGCTTGTTGAGGTTCTTGAATTTTATCGACGCTCCAGATTACTGTTGCATTTTATTTGCCTTCTTTGTCTAAGGAGCCTTTGCCATAGGATATGTCATATCCTATACATATAAAAGCTGACACTTAAGGAATGGATACGTATGGTCACATTTACGTCTACGGAAACGCCTGCGTTGTTCAGGCTGCAAGACAAAACGCTTGATATCCCTGACTTGACGCATATTTGTTTCATGAGAACATTTAAGTGCGTTTTCCTAAGCGTGCTTGTCAGATATCAAATATCCTTATTGTTATGGTTGCTGTACAGTTGCAATTCATGTTTTTATGTCGCCGTTTAAATATGTAGTAAGCATACATGACTTTTGTCATGGAAGCGATTTTCGTATTAAGTGCTGATCTATAGTAGTGTTAAACATTGTATTGTTTTCGTTGACTTGACGTACTGAATGTACACGCCAGCAGATTAGCGTAATAAGGACTGTAAAGTATCCGAAACTGCACTGGTATACATTGTAAACTTTATAAGTAAAATATGTCGTAGTGATTGGTTTTGGTTTTTATCTCCGTTAAACAAATGGGCTATTGAATTCGGAGAAAAAAATCTGCATGGTGTAGGCGATAGAAAATTTGCAGTAGGACTCAAATACATGCGTCGTGTCGTGAATAACTTACTATAGCAATCATACCCGTTTGCACTATCAAAATGTCATTTGGAGCGATCCTATACTAGTAATTATGGAAAATTGTTCGCAGTGTATTAACATATCAGTGTCGTTAAAAGCATGGTATTAAAAGGTGACGTGATGTAGCAAATGACCCAAACACAATCGGGGCGTTTGTTATAACATTCAAAATATTATTAATATTAATAATAATAATAATAACAACAACTTCTACTACTACTACTACCACTACTACTACTACTACTACTACTACTACTACTACTACTACTACTACTACTACTACTACTACTACTACTACTACTACTACTACTACTTCTTCTTCTTCTACTACTACTACTACTACTACTACTACTACTACTACTACTACTACTACTACTACTACTACTACTACTACTACTACTACTACTACTACTACTATTACTACTAATACTACTAATACTACTACTGCTACTACTACTACTACTACTTCTACTACTATTACTGCTACTACTACTACTACTGCTACAGCTTCTGCTACTACTGCTACTGCTTCTGCTGCTGCTGTTTCCACTACTACTACTACTTCTACTACTACTACTTCTACTAGTACTTCCACTTCTACTACTGCTACTACTACTACTACTACTACTACTACTACTACTACTACTACTACTACTACTACTACTACTACTACTACTACTACTACTACTACTACTACTACTACTACTACTACTACTACTATTACTACTACTACTACTACTACTACTACTACTACTACTATTACTACTACTATTACTACTATCGGATGGCAGTATTGCTATAACTGGTCGTTGATTTGATCATATGATCATATGTACCAGATACATGGTACACGCACAAGTTAAATGTTACTTAGGCACGTAGATGGTTAGATCAACCAACACAAACAGGAAACTCGTGTATTGCCAAATGGCAGATGTCAAGAATACCAAATACCACAGCAGCCACTGTTAGTTGTGTTGAAAGACCCTGGCCAAAAATGTACTCAACATGCGATGAAAGAAGTGGTTTCGATAGAAATGTCAACTATTCCTTTGCACTTGCTGAAATCGGATTCTGTCTAAAGTAGAGTGCAACGGACCTATGAACAGCAAATTAGAAATATGGAAGCTGCAGGTCGCTCCTTTACTAGAGTATTAAAACTATGTCGTAATTTCGATTAATTCAGGCGCTTTAGTAAGTCGTATACCATAATCAAATAGAAACAGTTTGGCATTTTAAATTAAGAACTTCTTATTGTTATTATGAAGTATTTAGTCGTATTCAAATGTTTAAAATGTGAGCCTTAAAAAGGCATTTGCTATCACGTTGCTTGTAAAATAAGAGAATGCATGTAATTACGATAAAATTAATACAATAAATGAACTATATGTATCATATATTATGCTGATAAGCATGATTTAATTTCTATGTAAGCCTGCATCGTAGAGGTGTTGCAAATTTGTTGGACAATGCTAAATATGACATTAATCCGTCGTGTCACATATACATTACCTTTATTATCAACGTATGATGACATTAATTTTTTATTATTTCATTAATTACGCTTGTTGCATATTTTTTACCAATTAGTCATTCCGAATTTAAATACATTATGTAAATCTTTATATTGAAAACATAATGCTATTAAAACTAATCAATTCTTTGTCAAGAATCAAAGAGTCGCGAAGTATTAAAACATAGAGCGTTGGATTTTAAACACGTGACATCAAAGCGCCATTTCTTGGACAACGCGAGTTTAGTGCAGCTTGCTTCGGTATTTATGTATTTGAAATGTTTCACCTACCATTTGATCTTTAAAAAAGGCATTGTTGTTTAATGAAGCACCTGCATTAATAACATTCATCACGCGTTCTTGTCCCGGACATGAAAATGTTTTAATGGACTTAAACAACATTTTGATCCGGAAAATGTCAATGGAATGTACATGATGTAATTGTATCCGTAACCCTTCAAGGTACTCGAATATGGTACTTGGCTTAGCTTAGCTTATTCTTATTTAAGTTACTGCAAATGGAACGACTTGCAATTTGGAACGGATTAGAAATTCAGTTCTTAAGTGCAAAGTTCTAGGACACTGGTAGTATGTTTTATTACATGTGATCTAATTCTTTTCGCATACCGGGTCTTTTTTATAAGTACAAGTCTCATTAATAACATTTCTTTTAAAAATGAATCACAACCTATTTTTGCAATGCGGTTATCGGAAACAATATGTATTATTTGTATGTTAATAATTCAAACTCGTTATCTTGACCTCTAAGACGAATTTGAATATACGTTATATCCAAGTAAATTGTGAACAATATGATCCAAACAAGAATAGTCAAGTAGACGCGACACTGCGTCCAAACACCATATACAGAAAGTACTTTAGAAAACTTTTTTCATTAGAACAAGAGGAAGCAGCACTTAATGACACTTGCAAGGAATGTCAACAGGAAATAATAAATCTCGGATATTAGCAAAATCTACTTCTACACGCGACTCGCTATCGAAATCTCCATTTGGCAATTGTATACTGCCATAGTTCTCTCCAATTAATTCCAGCTTGTTTTCATTGCACGTCTCTGGCTTCAGATGCTTGAGGACCCCACTTGAGAACGTAGTTTTTATCCGCAGAAAGCACTTCCATTCATCAAATATTAATTACTTCCATACATGGTATGGCCTACAACCAACTTGATCGTTAAGATACTATATAGCATGTAGTGCCTTTTGAGAAAAGGCACATTACTTGATAGTTCAGTTATGTATATCATATACGTTTATAATAGTTAGTGTATACTGATTTTAACTCT